>NC_044031.1:753396066-753696066 GCF_901765095.1 Microcaecilia unicolor | reverse complement strand
TACACGTGCCTACCAGTGACATAGCTACATGAGGCCACGGGGGCCTGGGCCCCCGTAGATTTGGCCCTGGACCCCCTTCTGACGACCTCTCGACCCCCCTCCCACCGCCAACCCTCCCCCGCTGCCACCGCTGTCGCCTACCTTTGTTAGTGGGGGAACCCAACCCCCGCCAGCCGAGGTCCTCTTCTTCTTCCGGCACAAGGCTTCATTCTGTTTCTGTGAGTCTGACGTCCTGCACGTACAACGTGCAGGATGTCACTCAGAAACAGAACGAAGTCTTGCGCCAGAAGAAGAAGAGGACCTCAACTGGTGGGGATTGGGGTCCCCTGCCAGCAAAGGTAGCCCACGGCGGCAGCGTGGGAGGGTTGGCGGCGGGAGGGGGGGTCGAGAGGGTTGTCGGCAGGGGGGGTGGTGGTGGCGGCAGCGGCGGGGGGGGTCGGCAATGGTGGGGTGGTTGGCAATGGAGGGGGGTCGGTGGCGGCGGTGGCGCTAAAATGGTGGTGGTGGTGGTGGCGGCGGCAGCGGTGGGGGGGGTCAGCAATGATGGGGGGTCAGCAATCGAGGGGGGTCGGTGGCGTCGGTGGCACCGGTGGCACCGGCGGGGAGGGGCTAAAATGTGCCCCCTCATCTCAGGCTCTGGAAACCCCTCCTGCCGAAGTCTGGCTATGCCCCTGGTGCCTACACTACCGCAGGCCACTTTTTACAGTGGCTTAGTAAAAGGGCCCCCTGAGGGAGGAATTCTATAAATGTCAGCTTAAAAAAAATGAAGCCAGAATAAAGCATGTAGCAGCGTTGCATAAACCGTGCCTAAAGTTAGGCACGGTTTCTAGAACAGCACTTAAGCCCAGGGGTCACACCTACCTTTAGGTATGGCCATTTTCACAAACAAAAATGTGGTGCAAATGCCTTCGCCTATATTTAGGTGCAGATCCCCTTATTCTATTACATTATATATGGCGTAGTCCCAGGATACATGATAGACCTTATAGATCTAGCAACAAGAAACAGAGTCGGATCATCAAGATCATACCTAAACCTGCACTACCCAAATTGCAACGGATTAAAATACAAAACTTACACATCCGGCTTCTCCTACATATGAGCACAACTATGGAAAGGCCTCCCAAAAGCTGTGAAAACAATCCATGACCACCTGAACTTCAGGAAAACACTAAAAACCAACCTCTTCAAAATGGCCTACCCCAACAGCCCTACGTAAACCTCTTCAACCAGAAACACAGCATGACTAATGAACGCACTGGACATATATAAGCACATAAGCACCACCACGCTGGGAAAAAAACAAAGGTCCATCAAGCCCAGCACTCTGTCTCCGACAGCGGCCAATCCAGGCCCCAAGAACCTGGCAAAAAACCCAAAATTTAATAACGAACAATGGACTTTTCCTTCAGAAATCTGTCCAGACCCCCTTTAAACTCAGCAAGGCCAGCTGCCGTCACTACCTTCTCCGGCAATGAGTTCCAGAGTCTAACTACGCGCTGAGTAAAGAAAAACTTTCTCTGATTTGTTTTAAACCTACCACATTCTAATCCACAATCTTCATCCCTCTGACCCTCCACATTTACCTCATTCGATTACTATACAACCTTGTATTTGTTATCAACCGACTGGGCAAACCCCTGTGACGGTACTACGTAAGCCACATTGAGCCTGCAAATAGGTGGGAAAATGTGGGGTACAAATGCAACAAATCATGCCCCAGATGCGCCCTGATCCATCCATGGCCCTCCCATTTCCATGCCCCCCTTTCCGACACCCATACCTAAATGTATGCACATACATGTTAATTGTGCTAATTAGCTCATTATTCAATTAAAATATGCTCGCAAATTGGGAATGCACTTGACTATGTGTGTGAATGTTTAGCACTTTTTATAGAATTAGAGGGTACCTGGCTAACACACAGGTAACACACTTACTATCTCCTAAATAGGAGACAATCCAGTTTATAATCGAAAGACAAAAACGCCTATATTGCGACCTAAATCGGGAGATAGGCGTTTATCTCCCAAAAACGAATAACGTGGTATAATCGAAAGCCGAACTTGGACGTTTTCAACTGCACTCCATCACGGAAGCGTACAAAATTGACGGGGCGTGTCGGAGGCGTGGTGAAGGCGGGATTGGGGCGTAGTTATTACCCGAACAGAGATGGGCGCCTTTCGCCGATAATGGAAAAAAAGTGTGCGTTTGTAGCTAGAATTTAGGGCACTTTTCCTGGACCCTGTTTTTTCACAAATAAGGACTCAAAAAGTACCCTAAATGACCAGATTACCACCAGAGGGAATCGGGGATGACCTCCCCTGACTCCCCCAGTGGTCACTAACCCCCTCCCACCACAAAACATGATGTTTCACAACTTTTTATTTTCACCCTCAAATGTCATACCCACCTCCCTGGCAGCAGTATGCAGGTCCCTGGAGCAGTTGTTAGGGGGTGCAGTGGACTTCAGGCAGGTGGACCCAGGCCCACCCCCCCCCCCTACCTGTTACAATTGTGCTGCTTAATGCTTAGTCGTCCAACCCCCCCAAACCCACTGTACCCACATGTAGGCGCCCCCCCCTTCACCTCTTAGGGCTATAGTAATGGTGTAGACTTGTGGGCGGTGGGTTTTGAGGGGGATTTGGGGGGCTCAACACACAAGGGAAGGGTGCTATGCACCTGGGAGCTCTTTTACCTTTTTTTTTGTTTTTGTAAAAGTGCCCCCTAGGGTGCCCGGTTGGTGTCCTGGCATGTGAGGGGGACCAGTGCACTACGAATCCTGGCCCCTCCCACGAACAAATGCCTTGGATTTATTCGTTTTTGAGCTGGGCGCTTTCATTTTCCATTATCACTGAAAAACAAAAACGCCCAGCTCACAAATTGTCGAATAAAACATGGACGTCTATTTTTTTTCGAAAATACGGTTCGGTCCGCCCCTTCACGGACCCGTTCTCGGATATAAACGCCCATGGAGATAGACGTTTTTGTTCAATTATGCCCCTCAATGAGTTCTTTCGTATTAGCCTGGAGCAGATACCACACGATAATATGAATGTTGCATAGTAACATAGTAGATTATGGCAGAAAAAGACCTTCACGGTCCATCCAGTCTGCCCAACAAGATAAACTCATATGTGCTACTTTTTGTGTATACCTTACCTTGATTTGTATCTGTCATTTTCAGGGCACAGACCGTAGAAGTCTGCCCAGCACTAGCCCCGCCTCCCACCACCGGCTCCACCACCACAACCTGTAAAAAAATAAATAAAACGGGCCTCCCCTTCTTGATGCAGCATTAGTTTTGAGCTTGTCACCCATTAAAATTCTGTGTTGTAGCATGATAAGCCCCAAAATTAACGTATGTTCATAGAAGAGCCCCTTAATTTGCAAACACACTTGTGTTGCTTTTGATAATAGAACTGAGCTATATGTAACCCCAATAAGTACAAAATTACACCCTAAGGGCCAAATTCCATAAGTAGCACCTAAAAATCGCTGATGAAAATTTAATGCACTTAGCACAATTCTAAATATCCTTTATAGAATTGCACTTAGCGTATAACTGTGCCTAATTTTAGATACCTCTAGTTAGGCCTGGTATGAGCAAACCTGGTTGTAGGCGCCTACAGTTAGACACAATTCCATATGTATACTCCTAAAATATAGGAATGCCCCTGGAACGCCCCTAGCCACACCCCCAAATTGTTAAACGCTTTAGGATTTACGAGCAGATCATTATAGAATATGATATGTGCGTAAATCCTAATTAGTGCCAATTAGTGTTGATAATTAGTTGTTATCACTAATTATCAGTGCTGATTGGCTCATTATTCAATTAAGTTATGTGTGTTAAATTGGGCATGCACTCAATTTAATGGGCATAACTCTAGAAGCAGAACTGAACAAAGGCAGAAAAATCATTATTCTACAGTTCAACAGAAGGGATCTCCAAATGTTAGAAGAATGGTTGAGGGTCTGGCAGTTAAAATGTAATCTAAATCAAACACCAGGGGATGTGATATTCAACACCAGAGTACAATGATCCTGATAATTATCACAAAGGTTTTTGGGGAGAAATTCACCTGGCAGCATAAAGCTGGAGGAGTAGCCTACTGGTTAGAGCACTAGTCTTGATACCCAGAGGCAGTCAGTTCAAATCCCACTGCTACTCCTTGTGATCTTGGGCAAGTCATTTAACCCTCCATTGCCTCAGGTACAAACTTAGATTGTGAGCCCTCCTGGGACAAAGAAATATCCAGAGTACCTAAATGTACCTCACCTTGAGCTACTACTGAAAAAGGTGTGAGCAAAATCTAAATAAATAAATATTGGTGGTTCTACATTGAATGTTGATTTTATCTGAGATTCTATATGGAATGTTGCTACTATTTGAAATTCTAGATGGAATGTTGCTAATGGAGGAGTGGCCTAGTGGTTAGAGCACCAGTCTGGCAATCCAGACATGGCCAGTTCAAATCCCACTGCTGCTCCTTGTGATCTTGAGGAAGTCACTTAATCCTCCATTGCCTCAGGTACAAACTTAGATTGTGAGCCCTCCTGGGACAGAGAAATATCCAGAGTACCTGAATGTAACTCACCTTGAGCTACTACTGAAGAAGGTGTGAGCAAAATTCTAAATAAATGTATGGAATGTTGCCACTGTTTGAGATTCTGGAATGTTGCTACTATTGAAGATTCTACATAGAATGTTGCTAGTGAAGGAGTGGCCTAGTCATTAGAGCACCAGTCTTGTAATCCAGAGGTGGCCGGTTCAAATCCCACTGCTGCTCCTTGTGATCTTGGGCAAGTCATTTAACCCTCCTTTGCCTCAGGTACAAACTTAAATTGTGAGTCCTCCTGGGACAGAGAAATATCCAGAGTACCTGAATGTAACTCACCTTGAGCTACTACTGAAAAAGGTGTGAGCAAAATCCAAATAAATAATAAATAAAGTAATCCAGATATATTTCTTTAATTTTTTTAAACCATTTTATTATATCAACTTACACTGATACATATATTACCCTAAAGCTCACTCAGAACTCTCTCTCACTCCACATTCATTACAGCACCCAGAAACTCCCATCAAACTTACTAGATACATTTTAACATTGTGCTTTTCAATCCACTTCAAATAATCACTTGTTATAATATATCATAATATGCATATTATTGTATTATTCTGACCCAGGCTTGTGGCACCTTGCTTTACATGACCTGAAGAGTCTTCCATGTAAAGTTTTCTCAGGCACTACACAGTGTCATATGATGTCAATCGCGTTGTAAAAACGCTCAGAACGTTTGCCACTTATCTGAATAGTCTTGTCCATACAGCAGTTCTTACGAGATGTATTTCCTTTAATTTTAAATTTGCCGATGTATAAAATCCAAACTTTAACTTCCTCGCCTGAACGCTGCCCCACCACAGCTCTGGGATTCCTTTTAATGTTTCTGCCGGCGCTCGAATGAGTCTGAGAGGCTTCCTGGTGAACCTCCAACTTGAGTAAAATAGTTAACTAATCATCAGTTCCTCTATGCATGACCGCATTTCTTGGTGCTTCTTCAGGAGGAACCACTTCCCATAATCTATACCAAATGCAACAACATATATCACATCACAAACATCATAATTTCATCAATTACACAGTTACATCATCGCTCTATTTGTTTCTTGTTAATTATACTAGTGGCTGTTTACCCACGGGACTACTATCCTGGCAGAAGCCCGGATTTCCGCTGCTGAGACTTCATACCCACACCTTCTGTTGTCCGGGTTAAATACATAACCTATCAATTTTCCCCGCCCTTGTTTAAAGTGATCGTGCATCACAACCACTCCACCTCCAAATTGAGGCCCTTCGGGGCCACTGTACTCCATGAAAAAATGTACCTCTGTTCAATAGCCAAAAGTTGTTCACTGATGTCTCCACCTCTAGGGGGGGGACAACCTGAACCAACACTAGACACCGAAGATCGTCAATTGAATGACTGTGCGCTCCAATGAACAACCAAAGGCGCTTCTTTCCTTTGATGCATCAGGTTGCTGAGTTAAAATGTAATGCCAAAAAGTGCAGAGTGATGCACTTGAGGTGCAGAAACCCAAAAGAGAGATACCGGATAGGAGGGGAGAGATTAGTAAGCTCGACTCAGGAGAGAGACCTTGGGGTGTTGGTGTCCGAGGATCTGAAGGTGAACAATGTGACAAGGTGATGGCCATGGCCAGAAGGATGCTAGGCTGCATAGAGAGGGGTTTAACCAGCAGAAGAAAGGAGGTGTTGATGCCCCTCTACAAGTCGTTGGTGAGGCCCCACTTGGGAGTATTGTGCTCAGTTTTGGAGGCCGTATCTTGCTGAAGATTTTAAAAGACTGGAAGCGGTGCAAAGAAAAGCTACAAAAATGGTATGGGATTTGCATTGCAAACCATACGAGGAGAGACTTGCTGACCTGAATATGTATAGCTTGGAGGAAAGGAGAAACAGAGGTGACATGATACAGACGTTCAAATATTTGAATGGTATTAATCCACAAACAAACCTTTTCCAGAGATGGGAAGGTGGTAGAACTAAAGGACATGAATTGAGGTTGAAGGGGGGAAGACTCAGGAGTAATGTCAGAAAGTATTTTTTTACGGAGAGGGTGGTGGATACATGGAATACCTTCCCGCGGAAGGTGGTGGAGATGAAAACGGTAATGGAATTCAATCATGCGTGGGATAAAAACAAAGGAATCCTGTTTAGAAGGAATGGATCCATGGAATCTTAGCAGAGATTGGGTAGGGTTACCATACGTCCGGATTTACCCGGACATGTCCTCTTTTTGAGGACATGTCCGGGAGTCCGGACAGATTTGGCCAGCCGGATTTCTGGACAAACGGGCTGGCTGACGGGGGCGGGAGCGGAGGCGGGTGCGGGACTCCTCTTACGCTACTATCCCTGGTGGTCTAGAGGTACCTCTTCGCTCTTCGGGGCAGGAAAGAAAGAGCCCCCTCTTTCCTGCCCGGAGCGCTGCTGCTAGCTGCCCTGCTGCATCCTGTGTGAGTCCGGCTCTCGGCATTTCAAAATGGCCGCCGAGAGTTGACGTCTCATGAGGCTGCTTCAACTCTCGGCGGCCATTTTGAAATGCCGAGAGCCGGACTCACACAGGATGCAGCAGGGCAGCTAGCAGCAGTGCTCCGGGCAGGAAAGAGGGGGCTCTTTCTTTCCTGCCCCAAGCGAAGGGATAGTAGCGTAAGGGGAGGGGAGGTGACGGGGGAGTGAAGGTGATGGGGGAAGAGGGGGCGACCGGGGGCGGGGTGATAGCGTGAAAGGGGGGGGCGATGGCGTGAATGGGGTGGGGTGAGGGCATGAAAGGGGCGGAGCGAGGGCATGAAATGGGGCAGGGCAAGTGTCCTTTTTTTATGAGGACAAAAAATGGTAACCCTAAGATTGGGTGGCAACACGGGTAATTGGGAAGCAAAACCAGTGCTGGGCAGACTTCTACCAACCTCGACTTCCTCTCCGCTCCAGACGGGCCTCAAGCGATTCTTGGTGCCGGTTCTCCAGGCTGCTCGAGATGTGGATTCTATTGCGGGGTCATCAAGGGAAGTTGAGACCCTGCCAGGAGATGAAGTGTCTCTTTTTCCACCCTTGGCATTGAGACCTCCAAACCCGGAGTCAGCGTCGATCTCAGTGGGTGAACTTTGCCCTACCAGAAGTGTTTCGAGTAAGCTCACCAGTGAGGGCTTGGAATCGTCGCGTAAGACGCCGAGGACTGATACAGGAGTATTAGAGAAAACGCAGGAGGAAATAAGTCTAGGAATGATCTGGAGGAAGCTGAATGAAATGGATTTAACGCTACAGCAGACATCAGGTGAAGTTTCCACTTTTAAAAATAAGTTTGAAGATCTAAATGTGAAAGTGGACATAATACAAGTTGAATTAGCTGGGAAAATTCAAAATCTACAGAAGGACGTAGATTTTAAACAAGCTGTGGTAAAAGATTGCATGGATCCTAGAAGAAAAGCGGAACAGATTGAAAATTTCAATAGGAGACTAAATTTACGTCTGCTGAATTTCCCTAGAATACATGGGATGAATCCGCATGATTTATTTAAAAGATATTTAAATGAAGTATTAAAAATACCCCTGGAATCGATGCCGCCAATAAACAAAATATATTACATTACAAACTTACCTAAAGAAGATGCGGAGGAAAAACAAAAGCAACAAGCAATTGGGAAAGGTTTTGAGGATATCTCAGCTATTTTGGAACAGACATTAGATGAAACTACCGAAAGGTCCACTCTGCTTGTATCTTTTCTATTTGAACAAGACCTAAACAATATAATGAGATTATATTTTAAAAATTTGAAGATCTTTTTTGGAGGTATAAAGGTACAAATATTCCCTGATGTGATAAAAACGACCCAACAAAGGAGAAAAATGTTTTTAGCTTTAAAATCAAGGACAATAGAAATCGGTGGGTCATTCTACTACTACTACTATTTAGCATTTCTATAGCGCTACAAGGCGTACGCAGCGCTGCACAAACATAGAAGAAAGACAGTCCCTGCTCAAAGAGCTTACAATATAATAGACAAAAAATAAAGTAAGCAAATCAAATCAATTAATGTGTACAGGAAGGAGGAGAGGAGGGTAGGTGGAGGCGAGTGGTTACAAGTGGTTACGAGTCAAAAGCAATGTCAAAGAGGTGGGCTTTCAGTCTAGATTTAAAGGTGGCCAAGGATGGGGCAAGACGTAGGGGCTCAGGAAGTTTATTCCAGGCGTAGGGTGCAGCGAGACAGAAGGCGCGAAGTCTGGAGTTGGCAGTAGTAGAGAAGGGGACAGATAAGAAGGATTTATCCATGGAGCGGAGTGCACGGGAAGGGGTGTAGGGAAGGACGAGTGTGGAGAGATACTGGGGAGCAGCAGAGTGAGTACATTTATAGGTTAGTAGAAGAAGTTTGAACAGGATGCGAAAACGGATAGGGAGCCAGTGAAGCGACTTGAGGAGAGGGGTAGTATGAGTAAAGCGACCCTGGCGGAAGACGAGACGGGCAGCAGAGTTTTGAACCGATTGGAGAGGGGAGAGGTGACTAAGTGGGAGGCCAGCAAGAAGCACTTGCCTCCCCTGTAAGTGTAATGTTAAGTTGGGTGAGGTGAAATATACCTTTTATTCACCTGACCACCTGAAATCATTTCTGGACATGAAACAACTCAAGTAAAATAGATAAAGCTTGGTATAACACACCATTATTTTCCTCTTTGTTACTTAATTTGTAGAATCTTCCCTAACTCTTATCGCTCTCTCTCAATTCTTATCGCTCTCTCTCAATTATTATTATTGTGGTCTACCAAAGCAAAAAAAAATTATTTTGTTAATTGTGAATTATGACCGTGTTGAATTATGTCTTTATTAAATTGTAAAGTGAAAATATGCTGTTCTTGTTAAAAATTTAAAACCAATAAATAAAGAATTTAAAAAAAAAACACATCTGATAAGATCGATTGTCAAAGACATCAACAACCAATCCGACATCTAATCTACAGTTTATAAAATCTATGATCCCTCCACATTTTATTCTGGTTATCACAATATTTTTCCATATACTCTGTTTTTATAAATTATGTTATCTGGAGTTTTATGTAACTAAAACTGGTTATTCAATTGTTTCTGTTTCAGTGTGAGCCCCATTATTATTTATTGCACTTGTATCCCACATTTTCCCACCTCTTTGCAGGCTCAATGTTGAACTCAAATTTCTTTTGAGAAAATGTGGGACATAAATGTCATAAATAATAATAAAGAATAATATAAAGAATTTGGCCATACGTACGTAGATGTTATCAGCTGAAGGAGCACTTCAGGAGTGAGGGCTTGCAGCCTCATGCTGAACCTTTGTGTTTTATGCACTGTCTCTGATGCTGCTCTGAGAAGGTGAGAGGGAAAAATTTGTGTGTGTGTGTGTCGGGGGGGGGGGGGCACTAACCATCTTTTCCCCTCCCCCACTGACAGGCTTGTGGTTATGGAGGGAGGTGGAGCACTTCTTCCCCCTTGTTCTAATTGCCTGCGAGCTCTCATAGTATATTTCCCTGTGGAACACAAAACCATCAATAAATTAACATTGGTTCAAAATAATAAAAGAATTATGTAATCACAAATAAACAATTATAACTCACTTTTCATCAGAAACAAATACATTTTCGAAATAAAGAAGTCTCCAGTATTGTTCTAAAACCTACATTGTTCCTATTTGATCTGACCTCTATCGGTAGGGAATTCCAAGTAGAAACAGCCAGATTCAAAAATGAAGATGACAAAACTTTTATAGACTTAGGGCGCATTTTACTAAGCCGTGGTAGCGATTCCTTCACGGCAAATGCGAAGAAGCCTAGCCCATAGGAATTGGATGGGCTTCATTGCATTTGCACGCTGGACATCACTACCACGAATTAATAAAAGGAGTCCATAATCCTTTTCACAGGAAGATAGCACATGAGTGCTAGGTTGCACAACCCATGAGATTTATATTACTACTACTACTACTACTACTTATCATTTCTAAAGCACTACTAGACGTACACAGTGCTGTACACTTGAACATGAAGAGACAGTCCCTGCTTGACAGAGCTTACAATGTAATCAGGACAAACAGGATAAATAAGGGATAAGGACAAAGTGTGGCAAGATTCCGGAATCCTAAAGAGCAGCAAGATTCTGTGCAGAATCCAAATGAGTAGCAAGATTCCGGAATCCCAAAGAGTACTACTACTACTACTGCTACTTATCATTTCTAAAGCGCTACTAGACGTACGCAGCTCTGTACACTGAACATGAAGAGACAGTCCCTGCTCGACAGAGCTTACAATCTAATTAGGACAGACAAACAGGACAAATAAGAGATAAGGGAATATTAAAGTGAGGATGATAAAATAAGGGTTCTGAACAAGTGAATAAGGGTTAAGAGTTAAAAGCAGCATCAAAAAGGTGGGCTTTTAGCTTAGATTTGAAGACGGCCAGAGATGGAGCTTGACGTACCGGCTCAGGAAGTCTATTCCAGGCATATGGTGCAGCAAGATAAAAGGAATGGAGTCTGGAGTTAGCAGTGGAGGAGAAGGGTGCAGATAAGAGAGATTTACCCAGTGAACGGAGTTCCCAGGGAGGAATGTAGGGTGAGATGAGAGCGGAGAGGTACTGAGGAGCTGCAGAGTGAATGCACTTATAGGTCAATAAGAGGAGTTTGAACTGTATGCGGAAACGGATAGGAAGCCAGTGAAGTGACTTGAGGAGAGGGCTAATATGAGCATAGCGACACTGACGGAATATTAGTCATGCAGCAGAATTTTGAGCAGATTGAAGAGGAGAGAGATGGCTAAGTGGGAGACCTGTGAGAAGCAAGTTGCAATAGTCTAACCGAGAGGTGATAAGAGTGTGGTTGAGGGTTCTGATAGTGTGCTCAGAAAGGAAAGGGTGAATTTTGCTGATATTATAGAGAAAGAAACGACAGGTTTTAGCAGTTTGTTGAATATGTGCAGAGAAGGAGTCAAAGATGACCCCAAGGATACGATTTATGACGATAGCAACTGGACCAATTAAACCATATAAGATGGAGCTTCTCTATATAAAATTTAAAAACCATTATACTTAGGGGTATATTTACTAAGGTGTGTTTTTAATGTACCTGTAAATTTAAGGCACGTTAAACGCTAATGCACCTACACATTTCTATGGGCGCAATAGCGTTTAACATGCGTACACCATTTACGCACATTAAAAATGCTAACGCACCCATAGTGCCATGTTAGTAAACCTAACTCTTAGTTTGAATTGCACCCTGGCATCTACTGGGAGCCAGTGCAGTTCTAAGACAAAAGGAGTCACTGAATCAAATTGACCTAACTTAGCCTTTCAGAAAACAAAGAATTCTATTTGAACATTATCCATTTTCATGCTATTAATTTCACTTTTTCTTTCCTCCCTAATCCTACCTAGCCCTAATTGTACCCATATTTATTCATCTTCACTTCTTTGTTTAAAAACGTAATTATGATTTAATCTTCTTCTCTATCCATCTACCCTTAAGAACAGTTGCATCCAGATTAATTCACCACATATGTTATATTTGTTTTACAAAGCCAATGTTATAGCATTATTTATTGTACTTTATAATCTGTTTCTGTAATTGTTAATATGTATCATTCATTTCATTGTTTCTTATGAAAGCCACATTGAACCTGAGTTACTCTCAGGCTAATGCGGGGTATAAATGTCAGAAATAAATAGATAAATAAATGAATAATAATGAATAGATCAATTAGATTACAGTATTTTGAACTACTTGTAAACATCTTATGGAAGCTTTAGTGCAATCAGGAAAGACAATATTGTAATATTGTGCTCTTAGAATGGACCGCATAGATTCAGCTGTAATCAAATGAAACTCCGGAAGATATTTCCAGAACAAGAATAACAGAGGTATCACTGGAGACCTAGGGAAACTCAAACTTGTTCTTCCTCACTTGATTTTCCAGATGTTCCAGTTTACGATTCATAGCTTCTCCATCTTTCATTAGTGCAAGTTCCAAATTATAAAGCAGTTCAGACCTTGAATGGTTTACTTTTTTCTTATGATCAACTAAAATAAACCCATGGCGATTAATTCTTTAAGTGCTTATTTGATAAAGGCACAATGGTGCCTTCGCATCTTCAGAAAAATGCACTGCAAAAGCTGCAGAAATCATGGCTAAAATTCATCTTCTACCTTCTTGGGAGATGATGCAAATGTACTTTTGTAAAGATATAGTGGAATTAGAAAAGGTGCAGAGAAGGGCAGCGGAAATGATAAAGGGAGATGGGACACTGCCTTTCTGAGGTTTTTGCAACTATATTCAAAGCGGTTTACATATATTCAGGTGCTTATTTTGTACCAGGGGCAATGGAGGGTTAAGTGACTTACCCAGAGTCACAAGAAGCTGCAGTGGGAATTGAACCCAGTTCCCCAGAATCAGAGCCTGCTGCACTAACCACTAGGCTACTCTTCCACTAGTAACATTCCATGTAGAAGCCTACCCTTGCAGATCAGCAATGCAGCCACGCAGGCTTCTGTTTCTGTGAGTCTGACGTCCTGCAGGACGTCAGACTCACAGAAACAGAAGCCTGCGCGGCCGCATTGCTGATCTGCAAGGGCAGGCTTCTACACGGAATGTTGCCAGTGGAATAGCAACATTAACATTCCATGTAGAATCTCAAATAGTAGCAACAGAATCTCAATAGTAGCAACATTCCATGTAGAATCTCAAATAGGGAAAGGGAAATGGGACTTGATATACCGCCTTTCTGAGGTTTTTGCAACTACATTCAAAGGGGTTTACGTATATTCAGGTACTTATTTTGTACCAGGGGCAATGGAGGGTTAAGCGACTTGCCCAGAGTCACAAGGAGCTGCAGTGGGAATTGAATTCATTTCCCCAAGATCAAAGTCCACTGCACTAACCACTAGGCTACTCCTCTACTCTATGAGGAAAGGCTGAAGTGGCCAGGGCTCTTCAGCTTGGAGAAGAGAAGGCTGAGGGGAGATATGATAGAGGTCTATAAAATAATGAGTGGAGTGAAACGGGTAGAGGTGAATCGTCTGTTTACTCTTTCCAAAAATACTAGGACTAGGGGGCATGCAATGAAGCTACAAAGTAGTAAATTTAAAACAAATTGGAGAAACATTTTCTTCACTCAATGTGTAATTAAACTCTGGAATTTGTTGCCAGAGATTGTGGTAAAGGTGGTTAGCTTAGCAGGGTTTTAAAAAGGTTTGGATGGTTACCTAAAGGAAAAGTCCATAGACTATTATTAAATGGACTTGTGGAAAATCCACTGCGTATTTCTGGGATAAGCAGCATAAAATATTTTGTACTTGTTTGGGATCTTGCCAGGTATTTGTGACCTGGATTGGCCACTGTTGGAAACGGGATGCTGGGCTTGATGTGACTTACATAATGCCGGAGTGACAGTCGCCACTTCCGGTTCTGAGAAATACAGATTGGTATAGCATGTACATTATACCGTATAGCATTGTTATTCATTGGTGATAACATAAATTACAAGGTGGCATTGCATTAAAGTTCATAAATGATAGAGTAAAGTAAAGGGTGGTTAAATAGCCAGATATAGAAAGTTCATTTAGGATGAGTCATTGTGGTATGCCTTTTTGAATAGCTTGGTTTTCAGTAGTTTTCGGAAGATTGTTAGGTCATGCATTGTTTTTATAACATTAGGCAGGATTTATTATTTATTTT
The DNA here is from genome assembly GCF_901765095.1 of Microcaecilia unicolor. Lineage (NCBI taxonomy): Eukaryota > Metazoa > Chordata > Amphibia > Gymnophiona > Siphonopidae > Microcaecilia > Microcaecilia unicolor. Next base: position 753,681,796 of record NC_044031.1, on the reverse strand, counting down.
TATAACATTAGGATTTATAAAATTAATCCAAGTATTTTAAAAATGATGCAAAATGTTTTCTTTTCTAAACTCTGATCTATCTTCACATTTCTCTGCTGTTCAATCTCTCTTTGAGATCAAACCAAAGCTCGCTGACTCACTGGCAAGATCTAGGACAAAATAATAACGAAAATATATCTCAAAAATGCAGTCGCAAACCTATCAGTAAATTGTGATGCCCGAACTGCATGAAATCAGCATTCTAAAAATGTTAAGTGATGGTATTATTAGCGGGCATTTGTATAGTAGAAGAAAGATTGAAATATGCTTTTAACATGTGATTCTTCCAACAGGCAAGTCTCTATACCAGATATTGCTTTCACGTCTTCACTTGTGCACATACTTAATGCAGAATAATTGAAACAATTTTATTGTCTAGAAGTCTTCATTTTAATGTTCCAGTGACAGAAAATGCAGGTCAGTTTGACAAGTTAATGCGGCTTTAGTGGTCATTTGAACTTCTCTCAGCTACTGGGTGTGGAAATTGGTTGTCACCCTACCGTACCTGCAGACAATATGCATGCAGTGTTTGGGGGTGTGGGGGAAAATCCCCTTTGCCATTGAAAAGATGCTTTTTTTGAAAGTAATTGCAAGTTGTAAAGAATTTTAAACATTACCCCTTCGGATAAACTCTAACAGATCACTCCAGAACAATATCTATCACAGCAGCCTGTCACTTATACTGTAGCTGATCGTGTTCATAAGGTCATGATCTGATTCAAATCAATACTCCAGCAGGCAGATTGTTTAATATCTTTTTTTTTTTTGTATAACATGTTGCATATAATTCAGGAGCATTAAAGAATTCTGAAACTAAAAGCACGGTATAACATAACAGATCACGGCAAGTGACAACCAATGGGCTCGTTCTGTCTGCTATTTGATATTCATTCTCTGGTTCTTTACTAATTTGACTAGATGAGCATAAAAATTCCTAAACACAACCCCCTCCTCCCCCGTACGTTCTGACTGATCTATCAACTCCTCTCCAATCACCGACCTTTGCATCTGTCTTAGGCATGTCCATAATGCTGGACTCCACCACTGGTACTGTCAGATCAAGTCATTGAGTCTAACAAGGTAAACGCGTAATCTAATGTTCAAGTCCATTTCTCTGTCTTCTTATTAATTTTTGTAATAATTTATGCAGCCACAAAAAAAAAAAATAGTGAAACTGTCATACAAAACATCCAGCCTCCCTCCATTCATTAATTCAGAATGAATAATTCAGAATTAATCGTTTTGCTCATGTTACCCCAATATCTTTCAGGAAGCCTGTTGAACATTTACTGTGTAGAGTCTTTTGTAATAAAGCTTGTTCACAACCAATTTTAGCATGGGTTTGCAAAAAAAATATGAATGGACTAAATAGAAAGCCATACCTGCGCTACCCGGATCAGACTATAAAGACAGAACCTGGAATATGCTACCCTACTTAATCCTTTCTAAATTCAACCCTCTTCCAACCCCTCAATATACATTCTTCCTTAATTAACAACATGCTTTCCCATTACACACTCTTCTCCCACTTCCCTACCTCTACCACCCTCCTCCCTTACCCAGTTTACTTGCCCACAACTAACTGACCACTTCTTTATACACTATATTACAATTATTATCCATTCTATGCTACTTTGTAAACCTATTATACTATCCAGCTTATAATTGAAAAAGAAAAACATCTATATTGCGACCCAAATCGGGAGATAGATGTTTATCTCACAAAAACGAATAAAGCGATATAATCGAAAGCCGAATTTGGACGTTTTCAACTGCACTCCGTCGCGGATGCGGACAAAGTTGATGGGGGCGTGTCGAAGACGTGGTGAAGGCGGAACTGGGGTGTGGTTATCGGGCGATCAGAGATGGGCGCCTTTCGCCGATAATGGAAGAAAAATATGCGTTTTTAGCGAGAATTTAGGGCACTTTTCCTGGACCCTGTTTTTCCACGAATAAGGCCCCCAAAAGTGCCCTAAATGACCAGATGACCACTGGAGGGAATCGGGGATGACCTCCCTTGACTCCCCCAGTGGTCACAAAACCCCTCCCACCACAAAATATGCCGTTTCACAACTTTTTATTTTCACCCTCAAATGTCATAGCCACCTCCCTGGCAGCAGTATGCAGGTCACTGGAGCAGTTATTAGGGGGTGCAGTGGACTTCAGGCAGGTGGACCCAGGCCCATCCCCCCCTACCTGTTACAATTGTGCTGGTAAATGGGAGCCCTCCAAACCGCCCCCCAAACCTACTGTACCCACATGTAGGTGCCCCCCTTCACCCCTTAGGGCTATAGTAATGGTGTAGACTTGTGGGCGGTGGGTTTTGAGGGGCATTTGGGGGGCTCAACACCCAAGGGAAGGGTGCTATGCACCTGGGAGCTCTTTTATCTTTTTTTTTGTTTTTGTAAAAGTGCCCCTAGGGTGCCCGGTTGGTGTCCTGGCATGTGAGGGGAACCAGTGCACTACGACTCCTGGCCCCTCCCACGAACAAATGCCTTGGATGTATTCATTTTTGAGCTGGGCGCTTTCATTTTCCATTATCACTGAAAACAAAAACGCCCAGCTCACAAATTGTTGAATAAAACATGGACGTCTATTTTTTTCGAAAATACGGTTCGGTCCGCCCCTTCACGGACCCGTTCTCGGAGGTAAACGCCCATGGAGATAGACGTTTTTGTTCAATTATGCCCCTCCACGTAAGCCGCATTGAACCTGCTAATAAGTGGGAAAGCACGGGGTATAAGTGTTACAAATAAATAAATACCTAGGGGGCTTTTACTAAGCTAAAAAGTATCCAGCGCCGTTGTTAGCATGTGGGTTTCCTACGTTCTGCATCCACTTTTAGCACGGCTGCAAAATGGCCATAATTTAATTTGTAATCACAATGATAAATACACTGGAGGACAAGAGAGTATCACAACTGCACAACAAAATCAACCTCTCTTGATACGAACTGCAAAGTACTTTCTGTACTAGTACATTCCTGTGAGGTGTAAGACCATAATAATGAGGAAGGGAAAAAAACCTCTGTGCCCAAACCTCCACCCAGTATAATTATTTATGGGATAAGGAGCAAACAACATGGGTCAACTTTCTTCGTCGGCATAAAACCCACTTTACTCAATTTTTATCTTGCTAAGAACTTCACAGGATTACTGGATCCAAAAGAACTTATAATGAAAAAAGCTTGTTATGAAAAAGACTTAGCTTAAAGTTCTAAACCACTTGTGAAGACAATCGTGCAGGAAAAGTCAGTCACACGAACTGTGGCCAGAGTTTCGCTATCGTAAGCTGTTTCAAGGTATGTATTATTTATTTATTTATTTGTTACATTTGTACCCCACATTTTCCCACCTATTTGCAGGCTCAATGTGACTTACATAGTACCGTAAAGGCATCCGCCAGTCGGTTGATAACAAATATAGGTTATGTTGTGGACGAGGTGGATGTGAGTCAGGCATCATGGGGTCGAAGGGAATGCGGATAATAAATTGTCCGGTACGATCATTGGTTGTGCTGTGTTGCTGGGTGTGGGGATTTACGTTGGATTCGTGGGATAGGCCTTTTTGAAGAGGTGGGTTTATCATTTTTGTCGTCCTTCTCTATACCTTTTCTAAATCCGCCATATCTTTTCATTAAAATTTTTTTTACACCACCAACATATCTTTATTTTAGATGCGATTCGAGGTGCGGTCGCACAATGGAGTGATACAAAGACACTGTAACGTCCTCATTTTTGTTTTCCATTCCTTTCCTAATAATACCTAACATTCTATTTGCTTTCTTAGCCGTCGCAGCACACGGAGCAGAAGGTTTCAACGTATCATCAACGACAACACCTAGATCCCTTTCTTGGTCGGTGACTCCTAATGTGGAACCTTGCATGATGTAGCTATAATTCGGATTCCTCTTTCCCACATGCACTTGCTCACATTAAACGTCATCTGCCATTTAGACACCCAGTCTCCCAGTCTTGTAAGGTCCTGTTGTAATTTTTCACAATCCTCTTGTGATTTAACGACTTTCAATAACTTTGTGTTATCAGCAAATTTAATTACCTCACTAGTTATTCCCATATCTAGATCACTTATAATTATGTTAGAAATCAGCAGTCCCAGTACAGACCACTGTGGAACCCCACTATCTACCCTTCTCCACTGAGAATACTGACTATTTAAGCCTACTCGATGCTTTTTACATTTTAACCAGTTTTTTCTTACATCATTTTTATTAAAGTTACATAAACAGCCGCACAGGATGAAAACCATATGACTGCCAAGAACAAAGTCAGCATGAACCCCCTGAACTCCCCCCATCACCCATCTCCTCCTATCTCTTAGTCCAGACTACTTCTTAACTGTTGTTCAGCACTCTCTTAAGCTTTTGGAATACGGCTATGGGCAACTGGGGTCAAGGACTCCCAAAACGGGGTCCAGGCACACAAAAAGCTTTCTCCTGCCAGAAATACAAGGTCTGAGATACCTCTAAGCTCCAATGCACTGAGCTGTATCATCGATGACCACCAATGATGAATTTTGGGCATCTCCGGATGGAGCTACCAATTAAGAATAATCTTTTTGGCAATCAGTTCTGTGCGCCTCGAGTCATCTGAATACAGCCGAGCAGCACCGGGAAATCCAAGGTGTAAGTGTGGCTTATAGAACAGCACTGAGTGTATTTGTTTTTTTGACACCATATATAGAATTCAGTCCTTATATGTATACCGAAAATAATCATGTCCTTTAATCTCAGCTGTGTTGAAAAGGGGGAGGGGCATAGAGAAAGATAAACATCCAGGCTAGGAGATGACATTGGCACTCCTCTCCAGATGCCCTGCTGAGCTTCACCAGCCACAGCTATCACCACATAACATGCCATCTGACCACACTTTGGCAGTTCTGTTAGGTAAGTCCACTTTGCTTTGCAGTTCTCCCTTAGGTTATGAAGAGTAAACATAGTAAGCAGCCAGCGAAACAACTCATGCAGCTGCCATCTTGGACTGCCCTTTGAGTTCTGCTAATTAGCATTTTATAATGGCCATTTACCAAAAGCTCACAGAATAACATGGAGGGTGAGCATAGTATGCCATTTAGCATGAATTCCTTTCATTTCCATGCCAGATATATAAATCTCTGTGTTAATGCTATCATGTTATGAGACCCTTTAATGTGCATATAAAATACCGAGTGGAGTGGAACGGGTAGATGTGAATCGCTTGTTTACTCTTTCCAAAAATACTAGGACTAGGGGGCACCCAATGAAGCTATAAAGTAGTAAATTTAAAACGAATCAGATAAAATATTTCTCACTCAATGTGTAATTAAACTCTGGAATTCATTGCCAGAGAATGTGGATAGCTTCCTAAAAGGAAAGTCCATAAGCCGTTATTAAAATGGACTTGGGAAAATCCACTGCTTATTTCTAGGATATCAAAGTAGAGGAGTGTGGTAGCCCTGTAATTTATCCAGTTGCAAACTATGCCAAAATATTTCACAGGACCCCACAGTTACCCACAAAGGAAAGATATTCAACATAAAGGGATCTTTCACTTGCTCATCTTCCAATGTGGTATATATCATTCAGTGTAAAAAATGTAACGAAGGATGCTATATTGGAGAAACAGGCCAGATGCTTAAGACAAGATTCAATTTACATAGACATCATATGAACAATACAGCCAGTAGGGCCCCCACCCCGGTGGGACAGCACTTCACAGAACCAGGACACTGTACCAGTGATTTCACAGTGAGAATACTGAAAGGTAACTTTAAAACCATACAAGAACGTAAGACCTTTGAAGTCAGAATGATTGAATATTTTAACACCCAACAGAAAGGGCTTAACAAGGACCTGGGGTTCCTAGCCCATTATAAACCATAAAAGCTGTATGTCTCTGTTGATCACCCCACCCCTCACCTATCCACACCTATCCTGTTAGAATATCAATGATATGCTTTGATGTCCCCATGCATACCTCCGACCCACCCCCATCCTCCCACCCTGTCAGACTGTCATAGTAATGCTTGAAGGTTTTCAATTATATACACTGTCAGCTAGCACATTTGCTTATTTCCAATCTGACGAAGAAGGGCAACCTTCGAAAGCTAATCAAGAAATGTATTAAGTTATGTCCAATAAAAAAGGTATCATCTTATTTTCTTTTCCATGTTTTATTTATCCGCTACTCCTTTGCAATTGTTGAACCAACTCAAAAAAATCTGGCAAGTAGAGAGTATATCAGGAGTCACTCACACCACTTAATATGAGGTATAGTCTCATCTGCTTTAGCACGGCTTCTAGTCTCCTCACTCCCGTGGTGAATCTGCGTTCGTGCAACTTGCTATAATCATTGACTCTTACCCTCCACCTTCCTATACTGCATATTACCACAACTTCGCATCTCTTAATCTATGTGAACTGGATTGTGCATAGGTTTACTTATCTTGTGAGGCTGGTATACTCAATTTAACAACCCGGTGTTGTATTGTACTGTTTTGGGATCTTGCCAGGTACTTGCGACCTGGATTGGCCTCTGTTGGAAACAGGATACTGGACTTAATGGACCGTCAGTATGTCCCAGTATCGCACCACTTAAGTACTTAAAGGCCTTCCTGCATAACTTACTGTCTTGTAACCTGAATGTGAAGACCTTAACATAAACACTACATTTATTCTGTAAGTCCCTTTATGTTAAATAATTTGAAGATCACTTGGCCCCGTTTCTTTTGTGGGATAATCCTCTTTTTAACCTCATTGCAAACATGAACTTTCAAGTCTAGAGTTACCCTAAGAAAACAGGGCTGCAAGCCGATAACTGCTCTCTTGATGGAATGGACCTGACAACAAGTAGTCCTTTCTAATACTCGGGTTTTGGAATGTTCAAATTCTTAAAAAGCATAGTTACATTTTTCTGAGTTTCAGGCCCAACTCAAGCCATTGTTCGTCTAAGCCCAAATAAACATTTAGCACTCAGTGTTCTATATTTAAAGAACCAGAGCAATTAAATAGCAATTAGAATATTACTGGAAAACAATATTCCACTGCGGTCATCCTATTTCAGTACAGCCCTGTTCCAAGGGTTTCCTAAGGCTCCAAGCCTTAGAGGACAGGCTGAGACAGTCCTGGTTTAACTTCCACTAAATGCTGGACAGCTGGGTTTTGACATTCAAGCACATCAAAGATTCAAACGGTGTTACCAGCTTAGAGGGATCTCTATAAAGAACCTTAGTAGTTCTATATTATAAACCTTTTGAAAGGCAATCGATGTATTTATTTATTTAAAACCACTTATAATCCACCAATCCAATACACTCTGTCCTCAGCTGCATGCAAGTACATCATATATTAAAATTAAACAAAGTGAATTGCATAAACTTATAATTAAGACAAAAAAAAATGAAGCTTTGCCTAACATAAGTAAAGTATGTTTTAAGCTTTTTCCTAAATAATATACAATTTCTTTCTGGTTGAATACTCTGCAGCGAGACAGTCCATAATATAAGGTAAGCTATAGAATGAGTTTCTGTTCAATGAAAATATTGCATTTTTTTTGTTACATTTGTACCCTGCACTTTCCCACTCATGGCATGCTCAATGCAGCTTACATGGGGCAATGGAGGGTTAAGTGACTTGCCCAGAGTCACAAGGAGCTGCCCGTGCCTGAAGTGGGAATCAAACACAGTTCCCCAGGACCAAAGTCCACCACCCTAACCACTAGGCCACTCCTCCATGGAATAATTAAGAATCCATCCCCTCCTGTGCCACAGAGCAGAATATACCTGTCCACCCGAATTGCCTTAAAAATCAGAGCTAACAGGGAGTGGAGTAGCCTAATGGTTAGTGCAGTGGGCTTTGATTATGGCTACCTGGGTTCAATACCCACTGCACGCTTCTTGTGACCTTGGGCAAGTCACTTAACCCTCTATTGCCCAAGGTAGAAAAAACTTAGACTGTGAGACCCCTAGGGACAGAGAAAGTACCCGTATATAGTAGCACTATAGAAATGATTAATAGTAGTAATCAATATTCACATGTTGTTGATGATCATTTTGTTCAGCGTTATTCCTAGACACCGAAAGCCGGGCTTCGGTTTTGAATATCCAATTACTTTTAAGCTGGCTAACATATAGTTGCTTAAGCCGATGATTATCGCTTAAACAGCTATGGGTTACCGCATAAAAATAGGACAGACATTTATGTGGTCCCATTTAAGTGCCAGCCGTGGAGGGGCATAATCGAACGAAAACGTCTATCTCCATGGGCGTTTATCTCCGAGAACGGGTCCGTGAAGGGGCGGACCGAACCGTATTTTGGGAAAAAATAGACGTCCATGTTTTATTCGACAATTTGTGAGCTGGGCGTTTTTGTTTTTCAGCGATAATGGAAAATGAAAGCGCCCAGCTCAAAAACGAATAAATCCAAGGCATTTGTTCGTGGGAGGGGCCAGGAGTTGTAGTGCACTGGTCCCCCTCACATGCCAGGACACCAACCGGGCACCCTAAGAGGCACTTTTACAAAAACAAAAAAAAAGGTAAAAGAGCTCCCAGGTGCATAGCACCCTTCCCTTGGGTGTTGAGCCCCCCAAATCCCCCTCAAAACCCACCACCCACAAGTCTACACCATTACTATAGCCCTAAGGGGTGAATGGGGGCACCTACATGTGGGTACAGTGGGTTTGGGGGGGCGGTGTGGAGGGCGCCCATTTACCAGCACAAGTGTAACAGGTGGGGGGGGGGATGGGCCTGGGTCTACCTGCCTGACGTCCACTGCACCCCCTAATAACTGCTCCAGTGACCTGCATACTGCTGCCAGGGAGGTGGGTATGACATTTGAGGGTGAACATAAAAAGTTGTGAAACGGCATATTTTTGTGGTGGGAGGGGGTTTGTGACCACTGGGGGAGTCAGGGGAGGTCATCCCCGACTCCCTCCAGTGGTCATCTGGTCATTTAGGGCACTTTTTGGGGCCCTATTCGTGGAAAAACAGGGTCCAGGAAAAGTGCCCTAAATACTAGCTAAAAACGCATATTTATTTTCCATTATCGGCGAAAGGCGTCTATCTCTGATCGGCCGATAACCACGCCCCAGTTCCGCCTTCACCACACCTTTGACACGCCCCCATCAACTTTGTCCGCATCCGCGACGGAGTGCAGTTGAAAACGTCCAAATTCGGCTTTCGATTATACCGCTTTATTCGTTTTTGTGAGATAAACGTCTATCTCCCGATTTGGGTCGCAATATAGGCGTTTTTCTTTTTCAATTATAAGCTGGATTGTCACTTAAGTGCTGAAATATCAACACTTAAGCGGCCAAGAGCTGACTCCACCCCCAGACCACCTCCAAGATTGCTGGCTTTACGTTTGGCATTAACCACAATATTCAGCAGCACTGAAGGGTCCTTTTACTAAGCTGCGCTGAAAAATAGCCTGCACTGTTCTAGGCACAGGTACTGGATGCACGCAGGTCCATTTTTCAGTGAGCCTGCAAAATGGACGAAAATGGACATGCAGCAAAATAAAAATTGGTGCACATCCATTTTGGGCCTGAGACCGTACTGCCACCCATTGACTTAGTGGTAAGATCTCATGCGTTAACCGGGTGGAAATCATCAGCGCGCGTACACTGCTGACTACCACCCGGCATATCAGACACAGGTAAATAATGGAATTACCATCCGGGACACGCAGTAGCCAGCCAATAGTTCCAAACTGACGCACGTTGAATGCACGTAGGTGTCTACATGCTTTAGTAAAAGGGCCCCTTAAGCTGCTTAAGAGCCACTGAATAGTAGTGGCTAGCCCTTACCAAGCATTTAACCAGTCAGCAGCTGACTAAATTGTTTTGAATATTGGGCCCAACATTTTTAATTTCGCTCTGCAGCCTACTGGAAGCCACTGTGGCACACATAAAACTATCATGATATGATCATAATGGCACGTCCACATGGAGGGGCATAATCGAATGTTGCCGGCGAAATAGATCGCTGGCGATCTATTTTGGCGGCGGCGCAACAGCTGGCCAGAACTGTATTATCGAAAAAAATGGCCGGCCATCTTTTTTTTCAATAATATGGTTTAGCCCGGCCAAATGCCAGAGTTCGCCGGTTTTGAGATGGCCAGTTTTGTTTTTCAGTGATAATGGAAAAAAATGCCGGCGATCTCAAACCCGGCAAAATCCAAGGCATTTGGTCATGGGAGGAGCCAGCATTTGTAGTGCACTGGTCCCCCTGACATGCCAGGACACCAACCGGGCACCCTAGGGGACACTTCTAAAAATTTAAACAAATATATACAAATACCTCCCAGGTGCATAGCTCCCTTACCTTGGGTGCTGATCCCCACAAATCCCCCCAAAACCCACTCCCCACAACTCTACACCACTACCATAGCCCTTATGGGTGAAGGGTGGCACCTACATGTGGGTACAGTGGGTTTTTGGGGGATTTGGAGGGCTCAACACTTACCACCACAAGTAACAGGTAGGGGGGGCCTGGGTCTGCTTGCCTGAAGTGCACCGCACCCATTAAAAACTTCTCCAGGGACTTGCATACTGCTGTCAGGGAGCTGGGTATGACATTTGAGGCTGGCATACAAGGCTGGTATAAAAAGGTTTTTATTTTTATTTTTTTAGTGTGGGAGGGGGTTGGTGACTACTGGGGGACTACGGGGAGGTCATCCCCATTCCCTCCAGTTGTCATCTGATCAGTTGGGGCACCTTTTTGAGGCTTGGTCGTGAAAATAAAAGGACCAAGTAAACCCGGCAAAATACTGATTAACGCCGCTTTTTTTCCCATTATCCGCGAAAGCCAGCCATCTGGTAGCCATGCCCATGCCCGCCCATGTCCCACCTTCACTACGCCGCCGACACGCCCCCTTGAACTTCCGCCGGCACGGCGACAGGAAAGCAGCGATGGTGTCAAAAAAGCCGCTTTCGATTATACGGATTTTGCCGCTTTTGAGAGATCGCCGGCCATCTCCTGATTTATGTTGGAAGATCGCCGGTGAACACTTTCGAAAATAAGCCTGATGGTTAACCATGCTGCTGCATTTTGAATCGGCCATAAAACCTGTAAAATGTTCAACGTCAAACCTAAATAAAGGGCTATAGAGTAATTCATCCTAAAATGCATAATAACTATTGTTATAAAATCACCACACTGATGAAATGTTTGTTTATGTTTATTCAGTGATTGTTAGACCACCTTTCAAATGTGGACAAGAAAAGTGGTTTACATGACTAAAATAAGAAATTTGTAAATAGGAGAGGAAAAAGATTCTAGTTAACAGAGTTCTTTAGCCGCAATACAAGCCCCCTGAGTCAACCTATCTAGGAAAGGCCTGGGTGAAAAGACCACTTTTAAATGTAGGATATGAAAACTCAGTTCATAGGTGAAGTGGGATAGAGTTCCAGAGACAAGGTGCCAATTAGAAAAATGCACCCTGACGAGTTGACAAATTGTACCCGGTAAATAGGAGAAATAGATAAATGTTGCTGAGAACTAGATCATAGGGTTCGGGCAGACATGTTGGGAGAAATCAAGGAGGCCAGATACATAGGCTGCCCTGTGTGAAGCACCTTATGTGCTCTCGATAAAATCTTCAATGAATTCACTAAGTAATAGGTAGCCAGTAATAATGGTGAAAAAGAGAACATAAGAATAGCCATACTAGGTCAGACCAATGGTCCATCTAGCCCATTATCCTGTTTCCAACAGTGGCCATGCCAGGTCACAAGTACCTGCCAGAAACCCAAATAGTGGCAATCCCATCCTACCAATCCCAGGACAAGCAGTAGCTTCCCCATGTCTGTCTCAATAGCAGACTATAGACTTGTCCAAACCTTTTTTGAACCCAGATACACAAACCGCTGTTACTATATCCTTCAGCAAATAGTTCCAGAGCTTAACTATCCATTGAGTGAAAAAAATATATTCCCTTCTAGTTTTTGTGGACCTCAATCATATCTCCCCTCATCTAGTCAAAGTGTTCAATGGACTGTATGGAGGCATTTCAGAGTAGACCACATTAAAGTACGAATAGAAGTTCTTAAAAAATTAGAAAACAAAGTCAACTACCGACCAGTAGCATCCATCCCCCTGATAATCAAACTAATGGAAAGCATGGTAACCAAACAACTTACTAACTACCAAAACAAATTCACAATACTACATGAATCACAGTCAGGATTTCGATCCAACCACAGCACTGAAACAGTGATAACCATCCTCACAACCAAATTCAAACAATTGATTGCAAACAGGAACAATGTACTGCTCCTACAATTTGACATGTCCAGCGCATTCGACATGGTTAGCCACCAGATACTCACAAACATCCTAGACTACTTCGGGATTGGAGGTAACGTACTAAGCTGGTTTAAAGGCTTCCTAACAGCAAGAACACATCAAGTGATTGCGAACTCAAAAATGTCAACACCATGGAAACCTGAATGCGGAGTACCACAAGGATCACCGCCCTCACCAACCCTTTATAACTTAATGATGACACCTCTAGCCAAATCACTATCCGACCAAGGACTTAACCCGTACATCTACGCAGACGATGTCATGATATACATCCTGTTCAAACAAGACATAACCGAAATCACAAATGAAATTGAACACAGCCTACAAATAATGAACTCATGGGCGGACGCATTCCAACTAAAGCTAAACGCAGAAAAGACACAATGTCTCATCTTATCCTCACAATATAACACAAACAAACCCAATACAATAAACACCCCAGACTACACCCTTCCGGTCTCAGACAGCCTGAAAATTCTGGGAGTCACAATTGACCGAAATCTCACATTTGAAGACCATGCGAAAAATACAGCAAAGAAAATGTTCTACTCAATGTGGAAACTTAAAAGGATCAAACCTTTCTTCCCAAGGGAAGTATTCCGAAGCCTAGTACAATCAATGGCAGAGCCGTAGTGAGGGGAGCTGACACCCGGGGTGGGTCGCCGCTGTGCACCCCCCCTGGGTGCAGCACGGCGCACCCTCCTCCTGTTGGAGCGCACCCCCCCCGGAGAACATACCTGCGGCGAGGGACGGGCGGGAGGGCCAATCCGCCCCGACTGCCCGTTGCTGGGGTGTGTCGGCTCTGCGCTGGTTCACTGCTCTCTCTGTCCCGGAACAGGAAGTAACCTGTTCCGGAGCAGAGAGGGCAGTGCACCAGCGCGGAGCCGACACCCCCCAGCGGCGTGCACCCAGGGCAGACCGCCCCCCGCCACCCCTTCCTACGCCACTGATCAATGGTACTAAGCCATCTAGATTACTGTAATGCCATCTATGCCGGATGCAAAGAACAAATCATCAAGAAGTTTCAAACCGCTCAAAATTCAGCAGCCTAGTGGTTAGGCTTGAACTCTGGTCCTGGGGAACTGAGGAACTGAGTTTGATTCCCACTTCAGGCACAGGCAGCTCCTTGTGACTCTGGGCAAGTCACTTAACCCTCCATTGCCCCATGTAAGCCACATTGAGCCTGCCATGAGTGGGAAAGCGCAGGGTACAAATGTAACAAAAATAAAATAGATACTATTGGAGATTCTACATGGAATGTTGCTACTCTTGGAGATTCTACATGGAATGTTGCTACTATTTGAGGTTCTGTTGCTACTATTGGAGATTCTACATGGAATGTTGCTACTATTTGAGGTTCTGTTGCTACTATTGGAGATTCTACATGGAATGTTGCTACTATTGAGATTCTGTTGCTACTAATGGAGATTCTACATGGAATGTTGCTACTATTGAGATTCTGTTGCTACTATTGGAGATTCTACATGGAATGTTGCTACTATTGAGATTCTGTTGCTACTAATGGAGATTCTACATGGAATGTTGCTACTATTTGAGGTTCTGTTGCTACTATTTGAGATTCTACATGGAATGTTGCTACTATTGGAGATTCTACATGGAATGTTGCTACTCTTGGAGATTCTACATGGAATGTTGCTACTATTTGAGGTTCTGTTGCTACTATTGGAGATTCTACATGGAATGTTGCTACTATTGAGATTCTGTTGCTACTAATGGAGATTCTACATGGAATGTTGCTACTATTGAGATTCTGTTGCTACTATTGGAGATTCTACATGGAATGTTGCTACTATTGAGATTCTGTTGCTACTAATGGAGATTCTACATGGAATGTTGCTACTATTTGAGGTTCTGTTGCTACTATTTGAGATTCTACATGGAATGTTGCTATTCCACTAGCAACATTCCATGTAGAAGGCTGCGTAGGCTTCTGTTTCTGTGAGTCTGACGTCCTGCACGTACGTGCAGGACGTCAGACTCACAGAAGCAGAAGCCTGCGCGGCCACATTAACAGTGGAGGAGTGGCCTGGTGGTGGAGTTTGGTCCTGGGGAACTGAGGAACTGAGTTTGATTCCCACTTCAGGCACAGGCAGCTCCTTGTGACTCTGGGCAAGTCACTTAACCCTCCATTGCCCCACGTAAGCCGCATTGAGCCTGCCATGAGTGGGAAAGCGCAGGGTACAAATGTAACAAAAATAAAATAGATACTATTGGAGATTCTACATGGAATGTTGCTACTATTGGAGATTCTACATGGAATGTTGCTACTATTTGAGGTTCTGTTGCTACTCTTTGAGATTCTACATGGAATGTTGCTACTATTGGAGATTCTACATGGAATGTTGCTATTCCACTAGCTTTTCAGCTTTTTCACAATTTGCCGATAACTCTTAGGAGAGGAGTATTTAGATGCTCGTTTTTAAAAATATATATATATCTCATATATATTATTTTTGAAGAGAGGAGACCAGAGAGATTTGTTTCCTGTTATTTCCCTTGGAACAAACATTCTAAACTACATCATTCAAGGTTATAAAGACCCCTGAAGCAGGCCATTGTGCCGAAACACGGCCGTGTCGGGTCGCTGTTTATGCACATGTAATTTTTTAAGTGAATTTTTTAAGTGAATAAATATAAAACAGTTGGTATCCTCATCCATTCTCCTCACTTTTTTGTTTCATCTTCACGGTGTCGTGAGGATTTTTTACCTCCTTTTTTGCCTTCGCTATTCCACTAGCAACATTCCATGTAGAAGGCTGCACAGGCTTCTGTTTCTGTGAGTCTGACGTCCTGCACGTATGTGCAGGACGTCAGACTCACAGAAGCAGAAGCCTGCGCGGCCACATTGGTAATCTGCAAGGGGCCGACTTCTAGTGGAATAGCAACATTCCATGTAGAATCTCAAATAGTAGCAACAGTGGAGGAGTGGCCTAGTGGTTAGGGTGGTGGACTCTGGTCCTGCGGAACTGAGGAACTGAGTTTGATTCCCACTTCAGACACAGCTCCTTGTGACTCTGGGCAAGTCACTTAACCCTCCATTGCCCCAGGTACAAATAAGTACCTGTATATGTAAGCTGCATTGAGCCTGCCATGAGTGGGAAAGCGCAGGGTACAAATATAACTAAAATAAATAAAAATATTTGGAAAAGCGAAATATGAAAGCACCAAACCCCTAAGAGAAAAAACTGCACTGGCTCCCATTAAAAGAACGTATTGCATTCAAAGTTTGCACCCTGGTCCACAAAATCGTTCACGGGGAAGCCCCGGCCTACATGTCAGATCTTATAGACTTGCCTACTAGGAACGCATTGAGATCATTAAGTCTGTCTCCATACACTTTATGACAAAGACCACTGATGATTTTAGTAGCTGCCTTCTGAACCGACTCCATCCTGTTCTTTTTGAAGGCGCAGTCTCCAGAATTGTACACAGTGCTCTAAATGAGGTCTCACCAGAGTCTTATACAGGGGCATCATCACTTCTTTTTTCCTACTGGCCATTTCTCTCCCTATGCACCCAAGCATCCTTCTAGCTTTCGCCATCACCTTTTCAACCTGTTTGTCCACCTTAAGATCACCACCCCATGGGCTCTTTCGTTTAACGTCATCTGTATGTAATATCCCTCTCCAAGTGGCGTTTTGTTTTCCAACCTAACTATGACATGATAAATACCACATTACTTACTACATTGCAGTGTATGCTGGTGGAATGATTAGTTGACTAAATTTTTTATATTTGTGTGGTCTGCCATGTTGGAAAAAGCAAGCATAAGAAACATTATTAAGACTGTTATAACCCTAGTATTGCATCTTAAGAAATATAAGACATTTGGTCCGAATATAAGTGCTCAGAATTGCGTGTGCAAATTTGTGCAAGCACCCAATTTGGAAGTGCAATTTAAATGGGTAACAAGCCAATTAGCATTGATAATTGGGTGCTGCTAATCAATTATTAGTACTAATTGACATTAATTTACATGCACATTTTTAGGTGCTAGGAACAGTGCATAAATTTTATGCACAACTCTGTAAAGTGGGGGGGGGGGGCGGCGATGGGATGGTCATGGATGGATCAGGGGCATTCCTTCAATTTATTTATGCTGTTATAGAATAAGGGTGATCTATGCCTAATTTAGGAACAAGGATTTCTACCAGAGTTTAGTTGGCGTAAATACTCGTATCCAGGGCTTTTTTTGAGGGGGTACTTGGGGGTACTGAGTACCGGCACCTTTTCCATTGTCTGCTAAAACTGACCCAAGGTCTCCAAATTTTAATGAAAGAGCTCAGGCTCTACGCACCAATTCTGCCTTGTCATAGATTCTGTGACTGGTTGCAGGGGTCCTGGCTATTGTGGGGTGGGGTCCCTCAGTGATCACCCCACCCCTGAAGGGCGACCTGGCATTTGAGTACTGGCACCTTTTTCGCTAGAAAAAATGCACTTCTCGTATCTGAAGTTAGGTGCGGACCCTGCACTCAGGGCCACAGAGAGGGGGGGCAGGAGGGCAAAATTCCCTGGGCTCAGGCCTCCAAGGGGGGCCCGGCACCGGGGTCAGGCCGCCGGCGCTGCAGTCCCCGGTTTCACCTGCCTGTTTCCTCGGCTCCGGACCCCCTTCATTCAAAGCGACAGTCGCAGATCGCGTCTCTTCTGGACTTCCCTCCCTGTGTCCCGCCCTCGGGGAAACCGGAAGTTACATCAGACGAGGGCGGGACACAGGGAGGGAAGGTCAGAAGAGACGTGATCTGCGACTACCGCTTTGAATGAAGGGGGCCCGGAGCCGTGGAGGCAGGCAGGTGAGATCGCGGACTGCAGCGGCAGGGGGAGCAACGGGGGGGGGGGGGGCAGCAGCGGGGTGGTCTTGCCCCGGGGCCGGCCTACTCTCTTGGCGGCCCTGCTTGCACTAAGCACTGTTTATAGAATGGTGTTCAGTGGGTTCTTTTCGTTGCCACTTATAAAATGTGGTCCTTGTTATACATTCCCTTCCCTTTATTGGCATTAAAAGGACAACAGCCCCCTGCAACATCACTGCCCTCCTCTCTGACATCCCTGGTTAGCTTCATAGTATTCAAGAAACCCAACGCAGAAGACCACTGCCCATCCCTTTATCATTAGATTAACCCTATCGCTCACGTGCAGATTGAGTTGTCAATTGACCGAGTAACAAACGTACATCCTCATATTCTCATTTTCACTGTTTCTCTATGAATATTTTAAAACCCTAATGGACGCTGGGCCACTTGGGCTTTAAACAGTGGCTCATCACAATACGGACCCTCCCCCTCCCCCTCCATCATATTTGGCTCAAGGCTTCTTTTTCTTCCCTTTTCCAGGGTGTCATTGGAAATAGCATGCCGGGAGCTGCAACTTGGCAAGGTTTCCTATATAATTTGCAATCTGCAGTGTTTGCTGGTAAGACCTCACCTGCCCCTTCCTCTTTTTTTTTTATACCAGTCTGCCTGCTAGAGTCAATAGGGGGCACCCCTAATCTGTCTAAAAATATAGCAGCATACTAATTAGAATTCTGTTGCTGGAAGCCTCCATGTTGCTGTGCTTATAGATTTCAAGCTCCTTTTGTTTGAATTAAATTGCCAACTTTTTTTTTCCTGCAGTCTTTGCACTAACATTGGAGCGTGGGTGTCTCATTTGATTGAAAAGGCAGAGTGATAGGGAGGGGGATTGGCAGAAGAAAGCCTTTGCTAGGGAAATACTGACGAGATATCAGAACTGGTTTTTAAAATGCTGGTATACTTTACAAAGGATAACTCCTGTCTTTAGCAAGGTGGCTGAAGGATACGCGGTGACCCGGAATTCGGTGAAGGTATTCCGTCTGTGTTCACTGGCACTAGAAGTCAAGGGGAAGTCAGCTCAATGAAAGAGGATTGGCCCGGTAGTTATAGTAATGCACCATACTTAAGTAATGAGTTTTAGACACACTTTTGACCTAAAGTAAGTCACCTTCTCCTGCTCTTCTAAGACATAAGAACATAAGAATAGCCGTACTGGGTCAGATCAATGGTACATCTAGCCCAGTATCCTGTCAGAATCCCAATTAGTACAAAATTCCATGCTTCCAATCCCGGGGCAAGCAGCGGCTTCCCCCATGTGCATCTCAGTAACAGACAATGGACTTTTCCTCCAGGAACTTGTCCAAACCTTTTTTAAACCCAGATATGCTAACCACTGTTACCACAACCCCTGGCAGTGAGTTCCAGAGCTTACCTATTGTTTGAGAGAAAAAAATATTTCCTCCTATATGTTTTAAAAGTATTACCTTGTAATTTCATCGCGTGTTCCCTGGACTTCGTACTTTTTGAAAGAGTGAAAAATTGATTCACTTCTACCTATTCTATACCACTGAGGATTTTGTAGACCTCAATCATATCTCCCCTCATCCGTCTGTTTTCCAAACTGAAGAGCCTTAACCTCTTTAGCCTTTCCTCATACGAGAGGAGTTCCACCCCCTTTATCATTTCGGATGCTCTTCTTTGAACCTTTTCTCATTCCGCCATATCTTTTTTTGTGATATGGTGACCAGAGCTGAACACAGTACTCAAGGTGAGATCACACCATGGAGCAATACAGAGGTTTTATTTATTTATTTATTTATTGCATTTGTATCCCACATTTTCCCACCTCTTTGCAGGCTCAACGTGGCTTACAATACATCATGAATAGTGGAAATACATGAGAAAATAGACATTTAGTATTACAGAAGGATCTTGGGTAGCATGATAATGCTAAAACAAGGTATTAGTATAACAAGCAGATATTGTAGGACAATTCTGGATATAAGTGTGAGGGGTTCACATTTGTTGGTCTTTGTGGTATATCTTACATAGTAACATAGTAGATGACGGCAGAAAAAGACCTGCATGGTCCATCCAGTCTGCCCAAGACAAACTCATATATGTATACCTTAACTTGAATTTGTACCAGTCCTTTTCAGGGCACAGACCATATAAGTCTGCCCAGCAGTATTTCCCGCCTCCCAACCACCAGTCCCGCCTCCCATCACCGGCTCTGGCACAGACCGTATAAGTCTGCCCAGCATTATCCCCGCCTCCCAACCACCAGTCCCGCCTCCCATCACCGGCTCTGGTACAGACCGTATAAGTCTGCTCTCCCCTATCCTCGCCTCCCAACCACCACCCCCTCTTCCCCCAAACTGCTCCGCCACCCAATTTCAGCTAAGCTTCTGAGGATCCATTTCTTCTGCACAGGATTCCTCTATGCATATCCCACGCATGTTTGAACTCCGTTACCGTTTTCATCTCCACCACCTCCCGCGGGAGGGCATTCCAAGCGTCCACCACCCTCTCCGTGAAGAAATACTTCCTGACATCTTTCCTGAGTCTGCCCCCCTTCAATCTCATTTCATGTCCTCTCGTTCTACCGCCTTCCCATCTCCCGAAAAGATTCTTGTTAAAGAGATGGATCTTCAGTAGTTTGCGGAAGTTAGTTAATTCATAGATCGTTTTTAAGTTGCGCGGCAGCGCGTTCCAGAATTGTGTGCTCAAGTAGGAAAAGGTGGACGCATGCGTTAGTTTGTATTTTAAAACTTTGCAGTTGGGGAAGTGAAGATTAAGGAATGCGCGGGATGATTTTTTAGCGTTCCTGGGTGGTAGGTCTATCAGGTCTGACATGTAGGCTGGGGCGTCTCCGTGGATGATTTTGTGAACTATTTATAGTTGAACATACGATACTTGACTTAATATGGCTTTCCCCGTCGACAAGATAAATTATGATTTAGATTTGGATGAGATTGCAAAGGCATGTGGATTACATAGCACAAAATATCAACTCTTTCTTTTGAATGCCCCCTCCCCCCCCCCCCCCTTATATGGGGGTGATATGTCAAATATCCAAAGAAAAAATGTCATCTTTACCACTAATTGTTTTCATAGCCCTGTAAAGAATTGTGATTTTCTCTTATTAAAATGTCACAATTAACTGTGGGGATATGTTTCGCCCTGCATTATTCATTTGGCGTTCAAGCATAGCCGAGTGCAACATGTATCGGAAACATTTTTCTCTACACCAACATACCAGAGCATTTTATTTAGTAATTAACATATGGTTAGAGCTTTGTGGTGTTTGCATTAGAAAGCAGAAAAAAAAATTGCAGTGATCTTTAGACTCAGGAGAAGACAAAAATCCATAAATTGAACTCCCCCATCATTCATTCAAATCGTCCTTTTTGTGTCTTGCTAAATTATCCATAACTGCAGAAACACTGATCATGTACCAATCTTAAGGCTTTGTTTAAAATGAGGTGCAAACCTGAACCGTTGATTTTCATCATATTTTTCATGAGATATAAATCTATACAGAAGTATTTATTGACCCTCACTCCTGACTGTGATAATTAATTAATTTATTTGTTGCATTTGTACCCCACATTTTCCCACCTATTTGCAGGCTCAATGTGGCTTTCATAGTACCGTCAAAGGCATTTGCCCAGTCGGTGGATAACAAATACAAAGTTGTATAGTGATCGTATGAGGTATAAGTGGAGGGTCGGAATGGATGAAGATTGCGTGTTGTCCTGTTCGATCATAGTCATGCTGTGTTGGTAGGTGAAGAGGGTTAGGTGGGGTCGTTGGGGTAGGCCTTTTTGAAGAGGTTGGTTTTTAGTGTTTTCCTGAAGTTCAAGATGTGGTAAAAGCAGTAAATATCAGAGTTTAAAAAGGGTTTGCTCAGATTTTTGGCTGAAATGTCAGTACACCTTAACATTTCAAGTAGATTTGGGAAAGTCATTGCTTATCGATGGGTGTAAGGAACAAGGGGGCCCTTTTACTATGCCGCATAAGCGTCTACACACGTCAACACATGCCAAAATGGAGTTACTGCATGGCTGGCACGTGGCCCTTGTGGTAATTTCATTTCTGGCGCGTGTCTGCTATGCATGCCCTAAATTATTTTTCTGGCGCGCATTAGGTAATTGCGCCAAGTTGCATTTGGCACACGCAGGTCATTATCACCCGGTTACCGTGTGAGACTTTACCGCTAGGTCAATGACAGGCAGTAAGGTCGCAGACCCAAAATTTTGATTTTGCCGCACGTCCATTTTCAGCAAAAATTTTAAAAAAGGTTTTTTTACAGGCACGCTGAAAAATGGATTGGTGCGTGCCCAAAACCTGCGCCTACACTACCGCAAGACATTTTTCAGTGCACCTTAGTAAAAGGACCATCTTGCCTAACACTTGTGCCCTGGATTGGCCACTTTTTTAATTTATTTTATTTGTTACATTTGTATCCCACATTTTCCCACCTATTTGCAGGCTCATTGTGGCTTACATAGTACCGTCAAAGGCATTTGCCCAGTCGGTGGATAACAAATACAAAGTTGTATAGTGATCGTATGAGGTATAAGTGGAGGGTCGGAATGGATGAAGATTGCGTGTTGTCCTGTTCGATCATAGTCATGCTGTGTTGGTAGGTGAAGAGGGTTAGGTGGGGTCGTTGGGGTAGGCCTTTTGGAAGAGGTAGGTTTTTAGTGATTTCCTGAAGTTCAGATGGTCGTGGATTGTTTTCACAGCTTTTGGGAGCCCATTCCATAGTTGTGCGCTTATGTAGGAGAAGCCGGACAACAGCAGTGGCGAAGAAGTACATAAGTACATAAATTTATGTGTTGCCATTCTGGGACAGACCAAAGGTCTATCAAGCCCAGTATCTTGTTTCCACCAGTGGTCAATCCAGGTTGCAAGTACCTGGCAAGATCCCAAAACAGTACAATACATTTTATGCTGCTTATCCTAGAAATACGCAGTGGATTTTCTCCAAGTCCATTTTAATAATGACATGGACTTTTCTTTTAGGAAGCTAGCCAAACTTTTTTTAAACCCTGCTAAGCTAACTATTTTTACCACATTCTGTGGCAACGAATTTCAGAGTTTAATTACACTTTGAGTGAATAAATATTTTCTATGATTCGTTTTA
Source organism: Microcaecilia unicolor (assembly GCF_901765095.1). Lineage (NCBI taxonomy): Eukaryota > Metazoa > Chordata > Amphibia > Gymnophiona > Siphonopidae > Microcaecilia > Microcaecilia unicolor. Next base: position 753,659,498 of record NC_044031.1, on the reverse strand, counting down.
AGTTTACTACTTTGTAGCTTCATTGCATGCCCCCTAGTCCTAGTATTTTTGGAAAGAGTAAACAAGTGGTTCACATCTACCCGTTCCACTCCACTCATTATTTTATAGCCCTCTATCATGTCTTCCCTCAGCCGTCTTTTCTCCAAGCTGAAGAGCCCTAGACGCTTTAACCTTTCCTCATAGACGCCCACACTACCACAGATCACTTTTTTTTTTTTACCATGGCTTAGTAAAAGGGCCCCTTAGTCACATTCACAATTCAGCCATGACAACTAGCAGCTTGACTTAGGGCCCATGATTGCAGGGTTTGAGAAGGAACTTTGGTGTGTAATTCCCGGCTGAAGATTGTCGGTGGAATGACTCGGCTTAGTATGTTAGGAACAGGACATAATATATCCCAGGCAGTGGCGTAGGAAGGGGGGGCGGGAGGGGAGGTCCGCCCCGGGTGCACGCGCTGTTACTTCCTGTTCCGGGGCAGAGAGAGCAGAGAACCAGCAGGGCCGACGCAGCTCCGAGTGACGTGCATTCGGGGCGGATCGGCCCTCCTGCAGGTAAGAATGCGGTCGGGGGGGGGTTGCGCTCTGGGGGGGGTCGCGCTGTGCTGCACCCAGGGGGGGGGTGCGCAGCGGCGACCCGCCCCGGCTGCCATTAGCCCTCGCTACGGCACTGACCCCAGGACATTGCAAATGAAGACTGATGGTACCATACCAGTGATCTAAGGAAACGGGAGAATCTATGTATAGAATATAGGCGTGTCAAGCTATAGCATTTATCACTTGATCGCTCTATTAATACAGAGGAAAAAAAGGCCTCGAGATGCCCCCAGCTCAGATTTAGCTTCGGGGGCTGGACTGCTTCATCAATGGCCAAAAACCTCTTTCTTTTTTATTTTGTTTTAATATTTTCTTAGCTTTGCTTAGTTGCTAAATTTCATTAATATTAAATTTTACGCATTAAATAACTTAGCTTGTCTGTTGCTTCTTCTCATTTGGGTCCTTCCTGCACCTCAAGTCCTGACCACGACCTACGATGGCCAGCGTTTCGGTGACCTGCCTCAGGGGTCTAGTGGTCTGCGTTTTATCTAGTGAGGAAAGGAGTTACTGCATGTTATCTGATAACGCAAGAGATAATGCAGTACAGTTAATGACTCTGGGCCCCTTTTACCAAGCTGCGGCAAAAAGGGGCCTGCACTGGCATTGGCGCGAGTAAAAGGTAGGACTTTCTTTTCTTCAGGAAATGGCCGTGTGGCAAATGAAGCACTTGCCGCGTGGCCATTTTTTTGGGGGGGGCCTTACTGCCACCCATTGAGGTAGCAGTAAGGGCTCCCGCACTAACCTATTGGTAACTGGGTACACACTGGTGCTACCAGGGCCACCGAGAGACTGGGCCAGGCCCGGAGCAAGGCCGCTGCCGCCCCCCCCCCCCCCCGAGGTCGCCGAGGTCGCCGTCGCCGCCGCTCCCTCCACCCGCAGGGGGGATCCAGGGCCAAATCTACAGGCAGGGCCAGTCCTAGAGTCTCTGGCGCCCCCCAGCAGACTATGAGTTGGCGCCCCCCCCCCCCCAATCTCCTTTCTCTCTTCTCCCACCCTGCCCCTGTCCAGCGATTCTCCTTCGCCCCATCCCCCGCCGCCCTTGGTGCTTTAAATCTTTAATTTACCTCCGTTCCAGCAGCCGCGTCATTTGAAAGCCCTGCCCTGTCTCTAGCCTTCCTTCCCTTCATGAGTTCGTTCCCTCAGAGTCCCGCCCTCGAGGAAATGATGTCAGAAGGCGGGACTGCGGAACGAACTAACGAAGGGAGGGAAGGCTAGAGACAGGCCAGGGCTTTCATATGACGAGGCTGCTGGAACTGAAGTAAAGATTTAAAGCACCAAGGGTGGCGTGGTATGGCAGCACCCTTGTAGGCAGGCGCCCCCCTGTGGTGCTTACCCCGCTTACCAGGTTTGACCGGCCCTGTCTACAGGGGCCCAGGCCCCAGTGGCCCCACATATCTATGCCACTGTCTGGAACAGTCCTCCACTCCACCACCTCCACCAGGAGGCCATTCCACGCCTCCATCACCCTTTCTGTGAAATAATACTTCCTTAGGTTACTCCTAAGCCTATTCCCTCTTAACTTTGTCTTATGCCCCCTCATTCCAGAGCTCTCCTTCAGATGAAAAAGAATCTCTTCTTGTACATAAATGCCCTTGAGATATTTAAACGTCTCTATCATGTCTCCTCTCTCTCTCCTGTCTTCCAGCGTATACTTGTTGAGGTTCATAAGCCTGTCCCTATAATTTTTGCATTCAAGACCGCTTACTACTTACTTGCGCACTACTTATTAGTGCGTGATTAGCACAAGATCCCATACCGCAGGGGCGTAGCCAGACTTCGGCGGGAGCCCGAAGGTGAGAGGGCACATTTTACCCCCCCCCGGCGCTGCCGACCCCCCCTCCCACCGCTGCCAGCACCACCAGCAACAACTTTGACCCCCCCCCCGCTGACGACCCTCTCGACCCCCCCCCCGCCCGCCGTCGCCTACCTTTGCTGGCGGGGGACCCCAACCCCTGCCAGCCGAGGTCCTCTTCTTCCTTTGTTCTGTTTCTGAGTCTGACGTCCTGCATGTTGTATGTGCAGGACGTCAGACTCACAGAAACAGAATGAAGCCTTGCGATCTGCAGGGCTTCGTTCTGTTTCTGTGAGTCTGACGTCCGACTCAGAAACAAAACGAAGGAAGAAGACTTCGGCTGGCGGGGGTTGGGGTCCCCCGCCAGCAAAGGTAGCAGACGACGACGTCGGGTTGGCGGCGGGAGGTGGGGGTTGAGAGGGTCATCGGCAGGGGGTCCAGGGCCAAATCTATTGGGGCCCAGGCCCCCCGTGGCCCCGTAGTAGCTACGCCACTGCCTTACCGCTTACAGAATGTGCTGTTATGGGCTTGCTTGCTAATGGCCACACAGTAATTTATTTATTTATTTATTTATTTGTTGCATTTGTATCCCACATTTTCCCACCTATTTGCGGGCTCAGTGTGGCTTACAATACATTGTGAATGATGGAAATACAATGTGTTACAGTACAATTATGGATTACATTGTGATGAGTTATAGAAGACAGAGTAAATTCAGGATATCATTTGGGAATAGAACATCAGAAGATAACAGTGGTGAGTTGAGAGGGGGACAAACAATATCGAGGGAACATAAATGTCTAACATTCTTATTTGTGGGTAGGGTTTTAAGGGTGGTGAGGATACGGGAGAAGAGACTTCAGGATAGAGTGTTTTGGTGTGTATCTATTGGTTTGTACACATGGGAAAATTAGCAAGTTGCTATTAATACAGAAAATAGAAAAAATCGTCCATTTAACCCCTGTGGAAAAAGTGGACTTAGCGTGCAGGAATGACCCCTGTAAGGATGTGCTAAGGCCACTTTTTACTGTAGTTTGGTAAAAGGGTCCCTTAGGTTTTTAAATGGTGCTGGTTTCAGACAGCCCTCTATAAAAGAGATTAGAGGAATCCCCCCCCCCCCCCCCCCCCCAATAGAAGCAAAAAAAAAAGTCTGTGTGGTCCATATAATTGCAGCAGTCACAGGCATAAGTTTACAAAATGGTTGACATACATATAAGTACATAAGTATTGCCATACTTGGAAAGACCAAAGGTCCGTCAAGCCCAGCATCTTGTTTCCAACAGTGGCCAATCCAGGTCACAAATACCTGGCAAGATCCCAAAAATGTACAGAACATTTTATACTGCTTATCCCAGAAATAGAGGATTTTCCCCAAGTCCATTTAATAACGGTCTATGGACTTTTCCTTTGGGAAGCCGCCCAAACCTTTTTTAAACGCCACTAAGCTAACCGCCTTTACCACATTCTCTGGCAACGAATTCCAGAGTTTAATTACGCGTTGAGTGAAGAAATATTTTCTCCGATCCACCTGCCTGAAGTCCACTGCACCCCCTAACAACTGCTCCAGGGACCTGCATACTGCTGCCAGGGAGGTGGGTATGACATTTGAGGGTGAAAATAAAAAGTTGTGAAACATCATTTTTTTGTGGTGGGAGGGGGTTAGTGACCACTGGGGGAGTCAGGGGAGTTTAATTACGCGTTGAGTGAAGAAATATTTTCTCCGATTCGTTTTAAATTTACTACATTGTAGCTTCATCGCATGCATTTTCGAAGAGGAGAGAATGCCCCCTAGTCATAGTATTTTTGGAAAGCGTGAACAGACGCTTCACATCCACCCGCTCAACTCCACTCATTATTTTATAGACCTCTATCATATCTCCCCTCAGCCGCCTTTTCTCCAAGCTGAAGAGCCCTAGCCGCTTTAGCCTTTCCTCATAGGGAAGTCGTCCCATCCCCTTTATCATTTTCGTCGCCCTTCTCTGCACCTTTTCTAATTCCACTATATCTTTTTTGAGATGCGGGTTCTCCTGTTGATGTTTCCTACCCTAAACATTTGCAAAATGGCTGCTTTTGTCGCATATGCTGCTACTAACAGGTATTTTAGAAAAAAAAAACTCTATGTCTGCATATCCTTTTTCAAAATACCATCGGAATTAAGCATATCTTGACATGGATGTCTCAATTTCAGTTCGTACATTCTTTGTAAAATGGAAGTCTATACCAGTACAGTTTACTTACTGGAACACGGCAAGGCCTAACTAATATCTGAGTACAGTATTTCTGTGTTGGCAAATTGCAATCAGTGAAATGAAGTACATTTATTTCTTTCATTGCCAGTCTTAGTAAGTTCCAGTTTCTTATGAAGAACGCATTACTGACAAGAATGCCATTGCTGTTCAGAGTATCACATGGAAACCCTGAAGCCAGCCTTGTTCACATCCCTTTAAATTAGGTTTCTTCTTCTAAGCCTCTAAGAATTCAGGTCTCCTTTATCTGTTCTTGTTATATAAAGTGGCAGGAGGCAGAGTGGCAGAATGACCCAGAAGATGGCACCTGTCAGCAGTGGGATTTCTCCGGCATTCTGCAAGGCCTAATTTTATTTGAACTCCCGATGGCCTCTGTCATATCCTCATTTTCTCCTCAGCTCCTGGTTCTCCTTCTTAATCCCTTTCATGCAGGGCTCAAGCTCTGCTCACCCTGCTTTTCGACACACTTTCCTGAAAAAAAAAAGAAAAAAATAGGCAGAAGTAAAACTTTATTTTACAATTTGTGATCAAGGGGTATGCCACCACAAAATAGAGCTCTGAATCCACTGCATTGTACGTGTTCTAGGTTTTGTTTTTCACAATGGTGTTACCGGTTCATTCTCTTCCATGTGAATTTGAAATACATGATTACTTTGGGTGCGAAAGGTGAGAGAGCTGATTAATGCTCTAATAAAACTCTTTGTATTACTTACAGACAAGGTGCATCAGAAGCAGACGAAATGTAAGCTTCCTTAGACCGGCCTGATGTATTTTAACCCTGACCTGATAAGATTATCTTCTTCCATGGCGAGGTAAACAAATGTCTATGCATATTAGATCCCTTTAGCTCCGTTGAGGAATAGGAAAAAAGGAGAATGCAATATGGGGGAGGGGGAGGGGGGAGAGAGGTCAGAGAAAACTCCTAGGAAACAAAAGAATTGTCATCTGTCATAAAAGTAATTTTGTATTTTGTTCTGCACGGTGCTAAAAATTCATGGGGCTACATAATATCTGGTCAGGATTGTAAGAGTGTACCAGAAGGTCACTGGCAATCCTTTTCCTAGTGGTTTCAAAGTAAATAGGCAATTGTTTCAGCAGTGGTCAAGATTTTTCGAAGCCAGTGTGATTTTATTAAAATGACGAAACCTGCCCCCCGTTTTTTTTTTTTTTTAAATTGGAAGTGAGAACAGATTCTTTTTACAGAACAAAACCGAAAAGCTCTTTGCAACTGTTCAATATCCTCTCATTCAAGACAGTTATTCTACACCAGCCAACGTGAACGCCACTGGGATGTCATAGAGGGGCATAATCGAACGAAAACGTCTATCTCCATGGGCGTTTATCTCCGAGAACGGGTCCGTGAAGGGGCAGACCGAACCGTATTTTCGAAAAAAATAGACGTCCATGTTTTATTCGACGATTTGTGAGCTGGGCGTTTTTGTTTTTCAGCGATAATGGAAAATGAAAGCGCCCGGCTCAAAAACGAATAAATGCAAGGCATTTGTTCGTGGGAGAGGCCAGGATTCGTAGTGCACATGCCAGGACACCAACCGGGCACCCTAGGGGGCACTTTAAAAAAAAAAAAAGGTAAAAGAGCTCCCAGGTGCATAGCACCCTTCCCTTGGGTGTTGAGCCCCCCAAATCCCCCTCAAAACCCACCGCCCACAAGTCTACACCATTACTATAGCCCTAAGGGGTGAAGGGGGGCACCTACATGTGGGTACAGTGGGGTTGGGGGGGTTGGACGACTAAGCATTAAGCAGCACAATTGTAACAGGTAGGGGGGGATGGGCCTGGGTCCACCTGCCTGAAGTCCACTGCACCCCCTAACAACTGCTCCAGGGACCTGCATACTGCTGCCAGGGAGGTGGGTATGACATTTGAGGGTGAAAATAAAATGTTGTGAAACATCATTTTTTTTTGTGGTGGGAGGGGGTTAGTGACCACTGGGGGAGTCAGGGGAGGTCATCCCCGATTCCCTCTGGGGGTAATCTGGTCATTTAGTGCATCTTTTGGGGGCCTTATTCGTGAAAAAACAGGGTCCAGGAAAAGTGCCCTAAATTCTAGCTACAAACGCATACTTTTATTCCATTATCGGCGAAAGGCGCCCATCTCTGATCGGCCGATAACCACGCCCCAGTTCTGCCTTCACCACGCCTTCGACACGCCCCCATCAACTTTGTCTCCATCCGCGATGGAGTGCAGTTTTTTTTTTTTTTGGGGGGGGGGGGCAATTACTGCCATCCATTGAAGTAACATAGTAACATAGTAAATGACGGCAGATAAAGACCTGAATGGTCCTTCCAGTCTGCCCAACAAGATACACTCATTTTACATGATATGTGATACTTTATATGTATACCCGAGTTTGATTTGTCCTTGCCTTTCTCTGGCCACAGACCGTAGACGTCTGCCCAGCACTGTTCCTGTACTAAATGTTCTAAAGATTCTGGAATCCTAAAGAGTTACAAAATTCCGGAATCCCAATTAGTAGCAACATTCCATGTAGAACCCCAATGAGTAACCTAGTAAATGACGGCAGATAAAGACCTGAACGGTCCATCCAGTCTGCCCAACAAGATAAACTCATTTTACATGGTATGTGATACTTTATATGTATACCCGAGTTTGATTTGTCCCTGCCTTTCTCAGGGCACAGACTGTAAAAGTTTGCTCAGCACTGTTGCTGTATTAAAGGTTCTGAAGCTAACGTCGAAGCCCCTTAAAATTTACACTCCATCAGCCACGATCAGGGCGCAGACCGTAGAAGTCTGCCCAGCATTGGTTTTACTCCCCAATTACCAGCGTCGCCACCCAATCTCCGCTAAGATTCTGTAGATCCATTCCTTCTACACAGGATTCCTTTGTGTTTATCCCATGCATGTTTGAATTCCATTACTGTTTTCATCTCCATCACCTCCCGCTGGAGGGCATTCCACGTATCTACTACCCTTTCCGTGAAAAAAATACTTCCTGACATTACTTCGGAGTCTGCCCACCCTCCAACCTCAATTCATGTCCTCTAGTTCTACCACCTTCCCGTCTCCGGAAAAGGTTAATTTGCGGATTAATACCTTTCAAATATTTGAACGTCTGTATCATGTCACCCCTGTTTCTTCTTTCCTCCAAGGTATACATGTTCAGGTCGGCAAGTCTCTCCTCGTACGGTTTGCAACGCAAATCCCATACCATTTTTGTAGATTTTCTTTACACCGCTTCCAGTCAGTGATAGTAAGGGCACCCTTGCTAACCCGGAAGTAACCGGGCAGCGCATGGCACTGCCCGATTACCGCCGGATATACACCGGGGATACAAAAAATTAAAATGTTTTTGCAGTGCCGGAAATGGCGCTTGCTGGGGGCGGAAACTACCGTGGGGCTGCTGTGGTAGCCTGGCGGTACTTCCTGTTTAGCGAGTGGTAAGCCCGTGTTGGGTTACCGCCGCTTAGTAAAAGACGCCCGGAATACCTTCTGAATTTGTATTTTATCCTAGTGTGTTGTACTCGCCCCAGCTTCCACGGACATATCCCGGCTTTCTACTACCTAAAAACCATGGCTCTGCATTTGTACTTTTTCCATTCTGCACCACGGGAGGCAGAAATGCGAGAGGCCTATCAATGGTCTCTTCAACTGACTTGTCGAAGCTTTTCAGGGATAACTCCAGAAATGGTTTTGAAGCCTTCTAATTAAACTCATCTACAGCTGGTGTAATGAAACAACAGAAAATCTTCACATGTCAAGGACAGCTATCATTTGTGCTTTTTTTTTTTTATCATTGTTGCTTCAGAGTGTTTCCCGTGTGAGATCTGTTACTTCCACTCCTTTTAACTACCCTGCTGTTCACTCGGGAGTCATTTCTAAGGTCAGCCAGGATGCATTAATCCAGCCTGGAGTAAAAATTTACTCCTGATGCTGAAAATGACAGGCCTCTACAAGAGATGAAAAAAATAAAGTCATTCATTATTTATTTTTTTTAAAAAAAAGCAAATTTAATGCATTGCCATTTCTTGCATTGTGCAGACAATAAGTTCTATATTAGAAAAGCTATGTCCCTTGCAAAATCTCTCAACTTTGGCAACTATTTTTGGCTTTAAACTGCTTTAAAGCCAAAAATAATTGCCAAAGTGGAGAGGTTTTGACTATGGGAAAACAAGCTTCCCCGGTTAGTTTTCCTAACCGCTTCGGAAAACTAACCGGGGAAGCTTGCTTTCCCATAGTCACTTTGTAGCTAGGTCTTTCTTGTCATGCTTTCTTCTTCCGGTTCACAAAATGTGTTCCATGATGTCTGTTTTCAAGATAATTTTATTGGGCTCTTCATCTTGGAGAAGAGATGGCTGAGCGGAGATATGATAGAAGCTTATAAAATACTGAGCAGAGTGGAACGGGTAGATGTGAATCACTTGATTACTCTTTCCAAAAGTACTAGGACTAGGGGGCACACAAAAGAAGCTACTAAATAATAACTTTAAAATGAATCAGAGAAAGTATTTCTTCACTCGACGACTAATTAAAGTCTGGCATTCGTTGCCAGAGAATGCAGTGTAAGCATTTAGCTTAGCAGGGTTTTAAAAAAACAGCATAATCCCCTCCGAAGGGACACCACCTTGTAAGTGGTGGAGGGGCTTCCGTGTTTCAATGACTCAGAGGGCTATGCTGAAGGGTTACCCATATCAGACAGGCCTCTGAGGAGAAACCAGACAAAGAGTGTCCCAAATTAGGGAGAGGGGAAAGATGGTGACCTGAAGCTCGTACACTCAACGGCCTAGCTGTCCTCTGAAGTACAGTTTTTGTTCACTTGAAATTTCCTCTCTGCATTGTAGTTGCCTTAACAGAGGAAGGGGACAAGGGGGGGTCAGCCGCCAATGACCAGCGTTTGTCCTCTGTGCAGCAAGTGTGGGAGCACTGTGTGACGAGCTGCCCATAAATGACTGGGTTGATGGGTTCTTTGATTAGCGCCGACAAAGGAGCGTCGATGCTCTTGGACCTGGAAACAACTTCATCGCTCAAAAATCATTTAACCACCATGCCCAAAGGAGTGGAGGAGTGAGTCAGGAGTGTATGCTGAAACGGAAGTCGTTTACAGCTGAACCCGTGTCGGCGGTGCTACTCCTAAACCCTGAAGAGTTATCAGCTTGGAGTTTTTGGCTCCCGTGGAGGTTGCATTGAATGTCATCTGGAGGGTGCTCCAGGACCTGACGGTGGTAGAGAATGACTTTGCTTCAGACATAGTCTTGTTAATGAGCCACATGGATAATCTAATTGAATCCTTTGAGAATATACAGCAAATGAAGTTCTACTGAAGTAGGAAACAAGATTTGAAAATGATAAAAGACCAGAAAAATTTGAACAAAATGAATATTGTTACAGACGATTAATATCGAGATTGTTGTTTTCCCAGAGTTCCGGGTATGACTCCTAATGTTTTTTTTCCTCTGAAATGATTCCTCTTAATATATTAATTCAAAAGGAGTGAAGCCTGTGAAACTGGGATTACTTTAATCAGCGGGAATTGGATTGAAGATTCAAGGGTTTGTATTGTTAAACAATTTCTGGTTTTAAAAGGGAAAAAAATGAAATCAGGTGTATTACTTTCATTAATATTGGACAATAAGTATGTTTCCAATGAAATTGATGGACTATGCACCGTTATGGTCTTGAAGAAACCAACCAGATGATCAATGTGGAATAATGATTTAGATAAATAATAACTGGGGATAATCGGGTTAATACCACGTTTTCTTTGTTTGCTGTTGCTTAAATTGATCTCCTTGTCTTGTTTCACTCTCCCTATTTATTTTGTGGTCTAAGAAAGAGAAAGATTGTATAAAATCCATTTATCTTGTTGAGATTGTTTTCTTCTAATAGTGTTTTAATGTACAATCATCTGTGTTTTACTGTTTTGCAAGTGATCCTTGTAAAATGAAAAAATTATAAAGAAATGATTTAAAAAAAAAAAAAACCAGCATAATGTTGTTTAAGCAGGGGAGTCTCATAAGTCGCTAAGGTTAAATTTTTCTTTTTACCAGCTTGTTTGCGACAGTTGTAATCATCGGCTCACCCTACCAACCTCCTTCACTGTTTTTTATAGGTAATTTTTATCATTTTTATCTTAATAACTTTTATCAATGCCTGATGTGTAGTAATGCTTAATGTTGCATACGCATTAGGAGCTACACAGTAAGACAATCTAATGCCGTGACAAGGCTGTAAGCATATTCAAAAATATGATTTGACTTAGCTTTTGATTTGAAGTGCGGAACTCTCCCCGATAGGTGCCTGTTTCGCACACTCGGCTTTCTCAAGGGGTTGTTATCGCACCAATCAGCGAGACAGCCTGTCTATGCTCTAGCATAGATAAGCAGCATCAGTGACTTCAGGACGCCGAGACTCTGGTGATATAAAGAAGAAGAATAAACTTTATTGTAGGCTCGACACAGTACTGTGTTTCGGCCATAGGCCTGCCTCAGGAGTCTTGAGCAATGTAACTTCAAAAGTTACAAGCATTTTCGTACTGCTACACCATTGTTTGACAATCTTGGAAGTTTTGGATGAGACCATCCAGCATCTGATACATTTTTTTGGTGTTTTCCAAGGCGAACCAGTGATTCAAAAAATTCTTTACATCGTTCAAGACTCCTGAGGCAGGCCTGTGGCCGAAACACAGTACTGTGTCGAGTCTACAATAAAGTTTATTCTTCTTCTTTATATCACCACAGTCTTGGTGTCCTGAAGTCATTGGTCCACTTCCCACTTTGTTTTTCTGTATCTGTATCCCGTGGGATTTTGTGTTCATCCACTCTGTGGAGAGCCTCCCCTAGGATAAGCAGCATAAAATGTATTGTAGTGTTTTGGGATCTTGCCAGGTACTTGTGACCCGGATTGGCCACTGTTGTAAATAGGATACTGGCTTGATGGACCTTCAACCCGTCCCAGTATGACAATGCTTATGTCCTTGTCCAAGAATACACTCTGCATTCTAGAGTCAAAAATAAAGGTCTTAAAATCAAACAGCATATTACTGGGGTATTTCTACAACTTGGAGCATCCTTTTAGGTGCTCCAAGGCTGCACAGTATTAGACTACTGAATAGTGGAACCTGGGTGCTCAAGTTCTATTATAAAATGCTAATAGAAATTGAGCATCCAAGTTCCATTATACCCCCATAGAGCTGATATAACTACAGCTGCCTAAATACAGCAGGTATGAATGTAACTTACAGTATTCTACAAGTTATGTATGTAAGTGGGAGCTCGCCCATGGTCTTCCCATGCGCCGTTTACTTTATTTATTTATTTATTTATTTATTGCATTTGTATCCCACATTTTCCCACCAATTTGCAGGCTCAGTGTGGCTTACAATACATTGTGTTGATGGAAATACAATTTGTTACAGCTCGATTATGGTTACATGTGAGGAGTTAGGTTAGAACAAAGTCTACGTATCGCGAAGGGGAATAAAACAATGGAGCAGAACGATAGAACAATGGAAGAACAACAGACATTGATAGGATTACATAACAATAGCAAGAGAACGTTCGGGTATAACATTATTACCTGTAGATTAAGGTTTAAGTGTGTTAAAGTTACGGGGGATGAGAGTACAGATGAGAATGTGTTGATGCATTACTAACAGCATGAGTGGACTTCATGTGTTTTGATCCTTTCGATAGATTTTTTCGAAGAGGTAAGTCTTCAATAATTTGTGGAAGTCGGTCAGCTCATAGGTCGCCTTCAGGTTACGTGGCAGTTTATTCCAGAATTGCGTGCTCATATAAGAAAAGGTTGATGCGTGCAGCACTTTGTATTTTATGCCTTTGCAATTAGGGAAGTGGAGGTTGAGGAAAGTTCGGGATGATCTTTTAGCGTTTCTGGGTGGTAGGTCTATTAAGTCAGACATGTAGGCTGGGGCTTCACCATGAATGATTTTGTGGACTAGTGTGCATACTTTAAAAGTGATGCGTTCCTTGAGTGGGAGCCAGTGTAGCTTCTCTCGTAAGGGTTTCGCACTTTCGTATTTTGGTTTCCCGAAGATGAGTCTGGCAGCTGTGTTCTGGGCTGTTTGAAGTTTTCTCAGTATTTGCTCTTTACAACCTGCGTATAGTGAGTTGCAGTAATCCAGATGGCTAAGTACGAGTGATTGCACTAGGCTGTGGAAGACGAATCTTGGGAAGAATGGTCTTATTCTTTTCAGTTTCCACATGCTGTAAAACATCTTTTTGGTTGTGTTGTTTGCGTGAGTTTCGAGTGTTAGGTGGCGGTCAATAGTGACTCCAAGAATTTTTAAAGTTTCTGAAATAGGGAGATTTAGTTTTGGAGTGTTTATAGCGGTGAATTCATTCGTGTTGTATTGGGAGGTAAGTATCAGGCATTGGGTTTTTTTCTGCATTCAGTTTCAATCGAAATGCATCTGCCCAGGTGTTCATGATGTGTAAGCTTTGGTTGATTTCATTGAGGATTTCTTTAATGTCTCATTTGAAAGGGATATATATTGTTACATCGTCGGCGTATATACAGTGGTGGAAATAAGTATTTGATCCCTTGCTGATTTTGTAAGTTTGCCCACTGACAAAGACATGAGCAGCCCATAATTGAAGGGTAGGTTATTGGTAACAGTGAGAGATAGCACATCACAAATTAAATCCGGAAAATCACATTGTGGAAAGTATATGAATTTATTTGCATTCTGCAGAGGGAAATAAGTATTTGATCCCCCACCAACCAGTAAGAGATCTGGCCCCTACAGACCAGGTAGATGCTCCAAATCAACTCGTTACCTGCATGACAGACAGCTGTCGGCAATGGTCACCTGTATGAAAGACACCTGTCCACAGACTCAGTGAATCAGTCAGACTCTAACCTCTACAAAATGGCCAAGAGCAAGGAGCTGTCTAAGGATGTCAGGGACAAGATCATACACCTGCACAAGGCTGGAATGGGCTACAAAACCATCAGTAAGACGCTGGGCGAGAAGGAGACAACTGTTGGTGCCATAGTAAGAAAATGGAAGAAGTACAAAATGACTGTCAATCGACAAAGATCTGGGGCTCCACGCAAAATCTCACCTCGTGGGGTATCCTTGATCATGAGGAAGGTTAGAAATCAGCCTACAACTACAAGGGGGGAACTTGTCAATGATCTCTAGGCAGCTGGGACCACTGTCACCACGAAAACCATTGGTAACACATTACGACATAACGGATTGCAATCCTGCAGTGCCCGCAAGGTCCCCCTGCTCCGGAAGGCACATGTGACGGCCCGTCTGAAGTTTGCCAGTGAACACCTGGATGATGCCGAGAGTGATTGGGAGAAGGTGCTGTGGTCAGATGAGACAAAAATTGAGCTCTTTGGCATGAACTCAACTCGCCGTGTTTGGAGGAAGAGAAATGCTGCCTATGACCCAAAGAACACCGTCCCCACTGTCAAGCATGGAGGTGGAAATGTTATGTTTTGGGGGTGTTTCTCTGCTAAGGGCACAGGACTACTTCACCGCATCAATGGGAGAATGGATGGGGCCATGTACCGTACAATTCTGAGTGACAACCTCCTTCCCCCCGCCAGGGCCTTAAAAATGGGTCGTGGCTGGGTCTTCCAGCACGACAATGACCCAAAACATACAGCCAAGGCAACAAAGGAGTGGCTCAGGAAGAAGCACATTAGGGTCATGGAGTGGCCTAGCCAGTCACCAGACCTTAATCCCATTGAAAACTTATGGAGGGAGCTGAAGCTGCGAGTTGCCAAGCGACAGCCCAGAACTCTTAATGATTTAGAGATGATCTGCAAAGAGGAGTGGACCAAATTCCTCCTGACATGTGTGCAAACCTCATCATCAACTACAGAAGACGTCTGACCGCTGTGCTTGCCAACAAGGGTTTTGCCACCAAGTATTAGGTCTTGTTTGCCAGAGGGATTAAATACTTATTTCCCTCTGCAGAATGCAAATAAATTCATATACTTTCCACAATGTGATTTTCCGGATTTAATTTGTGATGTGCTATCTCTCACTGTTACCAATAACCTACCCTTCAATTATGGGCTGCTCATGTCTTTGTCAGTGGGCAAACTTACAAAATCAGCAAGGGATCAAATACTTATTTCCACCACTGTATATGGGTTATGGCTCGATAGAAGTTTTGCCAAGGGTATCATCATTATGTTGAAAACAGTTGGTGAGAGGGGTGATCCTTGCGGTACTCCACATTCTGGTGTCCATGCTGCGGAAGCAGATGAATTTGAAGTGACCTGGTATGAGCGCAAGGTTAGGAACCCCTTGAACCATTTTAGGACATTGCCTCCGATGCCAAAATATTAGGATTCCGTGGTCGACCATATCAAAGGCACTTGACATGTCAAATTGTAGGAGGAGTATATTGTTGCCGGTTGCAATCATTTGTTTAAATTTAGTCAATAGTAACTTCAGTTACTATTACCAAAAATCATACTCGAGAATGTGTTACTGCAACTCCTTAATCAATATTATAAAGAAAATAGATGGAGAAAAAAAGCCTCAAACTTACTTTGCAGCAGGCACTTCACAGTTCATTAGCTGCCATGAATCTTATCATCCAGGTAAAATAGCTTCATCCAACAGTTCAAACTAAGGCTCAGATGCATTAAACTTAACGAGCCATTAACGAGCCATTAACGAGCAAGTAGTAAACCCTGGCATGCACTAGAGACTTTTTTCCGACGACGGTAGCAGCTAACGAAAACGGAATGCAGATGAGCAAATTGTTTAGAAACCCTATTGTAATGAGATGCACTAACCTTTTCCGATTGCTTTAACGCTGGAAAATCTAACGAGAGGTCTGTACCTCTCGTTGGGGCTGTGCGGGAATGAAAAACTGCTACAAAAGTAACAAAAACAAAAAAAACGGGGGGGGGGGGGGGGGGAAGTCAAGTGTCGCGCCGCTCACCCCCTCCGATGCGGAATTAACAGTGACAAACCATCCTGAGATATCTTGCACTGGGTAAAACACTGATCTGCTCTCCTTTTCTTATCCAAAGTAGCATTTGTAAAATTCAAAGTGGCGAAGCTCCAGGAACAGTTCCAGATCAGCTTCCAAACTCTCACCATCACACAGACGTAAGCATAGTCCCATGCTCCGCCCATGTGCACTCCCCCCCTTGCAAATACGCTCGATGGGGGTCTTTTAGTAAGACGCGGTAGCGTTTTTAGCTCACGGTAGAAATCAGCTGGCAGTAAATGCCGAGATGCCCCTAGGAATATAAGGGGTTTCTCGGTGTTTACCGCCAGCTGATTTCTACCACATGCTGGAAGCTGATCTGGAACTGTTCCAGGATGGTTTTTCACTGTTAGTTTGAGCTGTTGGATCGAGCTTTTTTTATGCAATATTTATGGCAGTTATTGAACTGTGGAGCTCTGCTGCTCTGTAAGTTTGAGGCTTTTTTTTCCTCCATCTATTTACTTTACGATATTGATTAAGAAGCGCATTCTTGAGTATGCTTTTTGGCAGTACAGTAATACCTCGATTTTTGTTGACTTCGATTATTGTCGGTTTCGGTTTTCGTCAATTTTTTTCCGCTAAACATTTGTCTCGGATTTCGTCGGTTGCCTCGGATTTCGTCGGCGTGCCCACGTGACCTCGCTGTTAATTTTGCGAAGACAAAGGGCGACCCACGCGTTCTCCTACTCAGTGTGACGTTGTTTCTTGTTGTGTGAGCATCACCCCGCGCGAGTGCTAATACACAGTGTTACTAGGCACGGCGAAGGTGCGAGTTCGGACAAGTCTGGGCCTGAAAAATTTGTGTCTGAATTCAAAGATCACGTGATAGAGGCTGAAGGATTCATCTCCCAACAAGTCTTCAACTGTGATGAAACTGACCTCTTTTGGAAGAAAATGGCAAAGAGGATGTTCATTACACAGGAGGAAAAGGCACTGCTGGGACATAAGCCTATGAAAGATAGGCTAACTCTTTTGTTGCGTGGTAATGCTAGTGGTGATTGTAAATTTTATTTATTTTTGTTACATTTGTACCCCGCGCTTTCCCACTCATGGCAGGCTCAATGCAGCTTACATGGGGCAATGGAGGGTTAAGTGACTTGCCCAGAGTCACAAGGAGCTGCCTGTGCCTGAAGTAGGAATCGAACTCAGTTCCTCAGTTCCCCAGGACCAAAGTCCACCACGCTAACCACTAGGCCACTCCTCCACTAAAGTGAAGCCCTTACTGGTGTACCATTCATGAGAGAGATTTTGAAGGGTTTGAGCCTTCCCCTGATGACCCTACACATGTGGTGCAGTCAATTGTTGATTTGGGGAAGTCCGTGGGTTTGGAGGTGAGTGCCATGTTAAATGTTCATTTATTCTTTACATTAGTCTTTTATATTCATTTTATATTAATTTCTTATTGTTTTTAGTATTAAACACTATATTTATTCTCTATAAAATGTGTTTTTGGTATGTATTTTGGAGTGTCTAGAACGAATTAATTGGATTTACATTGATTCATATGGAAATAATTGCCTGGTTTTCATCGGTTTTGGACTTCGCCGATTGTTTTCGGATGGATTATTGACGAAAACCGAGGTATCATTGTAGTAGTTGAAGTAAGCAGAGCATGGGAAGAACATGGGCGGGACCCCACTTACATGCGTAACTTACAGCATACTGTACATAAGTACATAAGTAATGCCATACTGGGAAAAGACCAAGGGTCCATCGAGCCCAGCATCCTGTCCACGACAGCGGCCAATCCAGGCCAAGGGCACCTGGCAAGCTTCCCAAACGTACAAACATTCTATACATGTTATTCCTGGAATTTTGGAGTTTTCCAAGTCCGTTTAGTAGCGGTTTATGGACTTGTCCTTTAGGAAACCGTGCAACCCCTTTTTAAACTCTGCTAAGCTAACCGCCTTCACCACTTTCTCCGGCAACGAATTCCAGAGTTTAATTACACGTTGGGTGAAGAAACATTTTCTCCGATTTGTTTTAAATTTACTACACTGTAGTTTAATCGCATGCCCCCTAGTCCTAGTATTTTTGGAAAGCGTGAACAGACGCTTCACATCCACCTGTTCCACTCCACTCATTATTTTATATACCTCTATCATGTCTCCCCTCAGCCGTCTCTTCTCCAAGCTGTATAGCCCTAGCCTCCTTAGTCTTTCTTCATAGGGAAGTCGTCCCATCCCCGCTATCATTTTAGTCGCCCTTCGCTGCACCTTTTCCAATTCTACGATATCTTTCTTGAGATGCGGAGACCAGAATTGAACACAATACTCAAGGTGCGGTCGCACCATGGAGCGATACAACGGCATTATAACATCCTCACACCTGTTTTCCATACCTTTCCTGATAATACCCAACATTCTATTCGCTTTCTTAGCCGCAGCAGCACACTGAGCAGAAGGTTTCAGTGTATTATCGACGACGACACCCAGATCCCTTTCTTGGTCCGTAACTCCTAATGTGGAACCTTGCATGACGTAGCTATAATTCAGGTTCTTTTTTCCCACATGCATCACCTTGCACTTGCTCACATTAAACGTCATCTGCCATTTAGCCGCCCAGTCTCAGGATACTGTAAGTTTATGCGGTACCGCAGCTACCCCATAAATAAGTTATGAAGGTATTTGTAAACTAGAGCTTAGGTACCCTGCAGGCACTTTCACAGGTATATGGAAACATGAAAAAGAAAGTACTAGTATTCTATACATTTACACGCCCGAGGGTGCTTAGATGATAGAATTACTTTGACCTTGTCACCAACAAACTTATCAAAACAAAGTGTGCATTTAGCATAGCAAACTATCACACATGCATTTCTGAGTAAGGCAACAAACAGCAAACCATTTCCCGAGTCTGGGGACAATGATGGTCTAAGGTCTAATCCCTGGAATCTATATATGGCACTTTGCTTATAACCTACGCTGTCTATTAAAATGTTTTATTCTGTATACTGTTGACATTGTAAATAGTATACTATCTTGCTTATTTTCGAAGGAGAAGGGCGGCCATCTTCCGACACAAATCGGGAGATGGCCGCCCTTCTCCTAAGCCTGGCCAAATCGGTATAATCGAAAGCCGATTTTGGCCGGCTTCAACTGCTTTCCGTCGCAGGGCTAGCCAAAGGTCAAGGGGGCGTGTTGGCAGTGTACTGAAGGCGGGACGGGGCGTGGTTAAGAGATGGCCGGCCTCGGCCGATAATGGAAAAAAGAAGACCTGCCCTGACGAGCATTTGGCCGACTTTAATCGGTCCCTTTTTGATCATGACCAAGCCTCGAAAAAGTGCTCGAACTGACCAGTTGACCACCGGATGAAATCGGGGATCACCTCCCCTTACTCCCCCAGTGGTCACCAACCCCTCCCCCCCCAAAAAAAAAAAAATTAAAACACAATTTTTTGCCAGCCTCTATACCAACCTCAAATGTCATACCCAGCTCCATCACAGCACTATGCAGGTCCCTGGAGCAGTTTTTAGTGGGTACTGCAGTGCACTTCAGCCAGGCGGACCCAGGCCCATCCCCCCCCTACCTGTTACACTTGTGGTGGTAAATGGGAGCCCTCCAAAACCCACCCAAAACCCACTGTACCCACATCTAGGTGCCCCCCCCCCCGTTACCCTTTAAGGGCTATGGTAGTGTTGTACAGTTGTAGGTAGTGGGTTTTGGGGGGCTCAGCACATAAGGTAAGGGACCTATGCACCTGAGATCAATTTGTGAAGTCCACTGCAGTGCCCCCTAGCCCGGTTGGTGTCTTGGCATGTGAGGGGGACTAGTGCACTACAAATGCTGCCTCCTCCCACGACCAAATGGCTTGGATTTGGCCAGGTTTGAGATGGCCGCCATTAGTTTCCATTATCGGTGAAAACCAATGGCGACTGGCCATCTCTATTGCCGGCAATCTCTAAGGGCGGCCCAAATGTGGCCGGCCCTGACCGTATTATCGAAACGAAAGATGGCCGGCCATCTTGTTTCGATAATACAGTCGGGTACGCCGCTTTACGGGGGCATCATTAGAGATGGCCGCCCTTATAGATGGCCGACTCCGTTCGATTATGCCCCTCAATGCTATACTTTGTGTTGTTATTTTAATATCTTTACTGCTATAATTGCCTACTGTGTATGTTTGATTTATTCGTACTGTACACCACCTTGAGTGAATTCCTTAAAAAACTAGTTAAATACATTCGAATAAATAAGGGGCCCTTTTACAAAGGCACATGAGAGTCTCCGTGCATACAGCGCACAGCAAATAAGGACTACTGTCCGGCTAGCACGCAAGCCGGGAAGTAATTCTGAATTTGGCACATGCCGAATTCCACAATTGAAAATGATTTTATATTTTCTACCGCGGGCCGCTTATCCGGCGGTTAAAAGCAGTTGGCGCACGCTGGGTAGCACGTGAGATCTTACCACTAGGTCAACGGGTGGCGGTAAGGTCTTATGCCAAATATGGATGCGCGCTGGTTTCAATTTTAGCGCACCTCCATTTTCCAGCCCCCCTTAAAAAAAGCCCTTTTTCCTAGATGCGGTAAAAAATGGCCCAGTGCATCCCGAAAAGATGCGCTCCCGCACCACGGTCCACTTTTTACCGCAGCTTAGTAAAAGGATCCCTAAATAAATAAACGTATTGCCAATTTTTTTCAGTGCCCAATTTTAAGCACCAATTATAGAATTTCCCTGCAAGCGATCGCCCCAATTTTCTGCATGGAAACCCCAGAGAGGTTGTAGTCTACGTTCTGGCCCAGCCACTCAGCAGTTCCTGCCTCATTGCAAACCCAGATGGAATACAGAATTAACAGCAGTCCCCAAGTCCTCACTGCGAGACGCATGTCAGCTTAAAACCATGCGTGCAGGAGATATGAAATGCGCTTCTAATTAAGGGTCTCAGGTTACTAGTTAAAATGCAGCTGAGCAGTCTACCAACCATTCTTCTGATTTTTCATAATTTTAATTAATCTTAAAATGCTATTTAATTCCTACCTGCATATATTTAGGGTAATTTGAATGCAAACCTGATAAAGATTATTCCTGATCCTCTCTTGGCTGCAAAAGGAATTGTTAAATAGATGGTGACAGTTTCTTTTTTTTTTTTTTTGCATCCTTTTGCAATCATTGTTTTTCAATTAAATAAAAGTCACAGTGGTTTTCAGGGGAAAAAAAAATTAACGTCAGAATGCTTTTTTAGATATCATGGTTAAGAGAACACATGTGCAGCTTATCATAGTGATTATGTTTTGAATAAATATAAATATCTGTTCGGTGCAGAATGCTTTCTGCAGAGATATAGGCCAAAAATTTGTAATTGTGAACATGTAATTCAGGAGTGGCCTAGTGGTTAGGGTGGTGGACTTGGTCCTGGGGAACTGGGTTCAATTCCCGCTTCAGGCACAGGCAGCTCCTTGTGACTCTGGGCAAGTCACTTAACCCTCCATTGCCCCATGTAAGCTGCATTGAGCCTGCCATGAGTGGGAAAGTGTGGGGTACAAATGTAACAACAACGTAGAATGTTGCTACTATTTGAGATTCTACATGGAATGTTGATGTTGCTATTCCACTAGCAACATTCCATTTAGAAGCCTGCCCTTGCAGATCAACAACACAGCCGTGCAGGCTTCTGTTTCTGTGAGTCTGACGCCCTGCACATACTTGCAGGATGTCAGACTCACAGAAGCCTGCGTGGCCACATTGAGTGGCCTAGTGGTTAGAGTGGTGGACTTTAGTCCTGGGGAACTGGGTTCAATTCCCACTGTAGTTCCTTGTGACTCTGGGCAAGTCACTTAACTCTCCATTGCCCCAGGTACAAATAAGTACCTGTATACAATATGTAAACCACATTGAACCTGCCATGAGTAGGAAAGTGCAGGGTACAAATGTAACAAATAAAAAATATATACTCTGACCACAAACCATGCATTGACTAAAAGGAGGTTGTTGAGGGATGCTTTTTTAACCTTTTAAATAAGCCATATTTTTAGTCATCAATTTTTGGTTGTATGCCTTTTTTTCCAGTTTTGGGAGTTAGGAGGCTAAATTGTCTATTTGCAAATCAACTAGAGTTGAGTTCCTACATTTAGACTCTTTGGGATACCAGCTGTAGATGTACAGGGTTTTTAAAAAGATGTGGGTACAGAGTGCATTTCGGGAAAATGTAACTGAAGTCGATTCAAGCACTATATCCCTGATGAAGCCTAATGGTACAAAGTGCATTTATATTATATACTTTACATATTTATTTATTTATTTATTTGCTGCATTTGTACCCCACATTTTCCCACCTATTTGCAGGCTCAATGTGGCTTACACTATGTTGCAAAAGATATAATCATAAACAGAGTAAGAGTTATGGTCTAATCTATATAATAATTCTCACCTCCAATGCTCGAATGTGCCTGGGACCGTGCCTCCCTCGGAGGTGGTCTGCTAGGCAGGCTCGCACTGACGTCAGTGACATCAGTGACAGCTGATACCAAAGCAAGGGGAGGAGTAGGGAAACATGCTCCCCCTGCCTGGGAATCAGCTGTCATTGCGCCGCTCCCTGCCACTTTGGAGCAAGTGGCAGGGAGAGGGGCAACACAGACCCCCCCTCGCCCACTGAGTTTCACACTCCGCCCTCCCTCCGATTACAACAACTTCCCCCGCGTTATGGCCCACTGGACCCCACCTTCCGCGACACTGTCGACCCCCCTTCTCAGCGAAAACTGTCTCCCGCCGCCGTCCAGTACCTGTGCTGATGGGGGACCCCAACCCCCGTCAGCCGAAGTCCTGTGCTGGCTTTAGCTGCGTTGCTTCTTCAATGATCTTCAGTTCAAGTTCCTCATAAGTACATAAGTACATAAGTAGTGCCATACTGGGAAAGACCAAAGGTCCATCTAGCCCAGCATCCTGTCACCGACAGTGGCCAATCCAGGTCAAGGGCACCTGGCACGCTCCCCAAACGTAAAAACATTCCAGACAAGTTATACCTAAAAATGCGGAATTTTTCCAAGTCCATTTAATAGCGGTCTATGGACTTGTCCTTTAGGAATCTATCTAACCCCTTTTTAAACTCCGTCAAGCTAACCGCCCGTACCACGTTCTCCGGCAATGAATTCCAGAGTCTAATTACACGTTGGGTGAAGAAAAATTTTCTCCGATTCGTTTTAAATTTACCACACTGTAGCTTCAACTCATGCCCTCTAGTCCTAGTATTTTTGGATAGCGTGAACAGTCGCTTCACATCCACCCGATCCATTCCACTCATTATTTTATACACTTCTATCATATCTCCCCTCAGCCGTCTCTTCTCCAAGCTGAAAAGCCCTAGCCTTCTCAGCCTCTCTTCATAGGAAAGTCGTCCCATCCCCACTATCATTTTCGTCGCCCTTCGCTGTACCTTTTCCAATTCTACTATATCTTTTTTGAGATACGGAGACCAGTACTGAACACAATACTCCAGGTGCGGTCGCACCATGGAGCGATACAACGGCATTATAACATCCGCACACCTGGACTCCATACCCTTCTTAATAACACCCAACATTCTATTCGCTTTCCTAGCCGCAGCAGCACACTGAGCAGAAGGTTTCAGCGTATCATCGACGACGACACCCAGATCCCTTTCTTGATCCGTAACTCCTAACGCGGAACCTTGCAAGACGTAGCTATAATTCGGGTTCCTCTTACCCACATGCATCACTTTGCACTTGTCAACATTGAACTTCATCTGCCACTTGCACGCCCATTCTCCCAGTCTCGCAAGGTCCTCCTGTAATCGTTCACATTCCTCCTGCGACTTGACGACCCTGAATAATTTTGTGTCATCGGCGAATTTAATTACCTCACTAGTTATTCCCATCTCTAGGTCATTTATAAATACATTAAAAAGCAACGGACCCAGCACAGACCCCTGCGGGACCCCACTAACTACCCTCCTCCACTGAGAATACTGGCCACGCAATCCTACTCTCTGCTTCCTATCTTTCAACCAGTTCTTAATCCATAATAATACCCTACCTCCGATTCCATGACTCTGCAATTTCTTCAGGAGTCTTTCGTGCGGCACTTTGTCAAACGCCTTCTGAAAATCCAGATATACAATATCAACCGGCTCCCCATTGTCCACATGTTTGCTTACCCCCTCAAAAAAATGCATTAGATTGGTGAGGCAAGACTTCCCTTCACTAAATCCGTGCTGACTTTGTCTCATCAGTCCATGTTTTTGTATATGCTCTGCAATTTTATTCTTAATAATAGCCTCCACCATCTTGCCCGGCACCGACGTCAGACTCACCGGTCTATAATTTCCCGGATCTCCTCTGGAACCTTTCTTAAAAATCGGAGTAACATTGGCTACCCTCCAGTCTTCCGGTATTACACTCGATTTTAGGGACAGATTGCATATTTCTAACAGTAGCTCCGCAAGTTCATTTTTTAGTTCTATTAATACTCTGGGATGAATACCATCAGGTCCCGGTGATTTACTACTCTTCAGCTTGCTGAACTGACCCATTACATCCTCCAAGGTTACAGAGAATTTGTTTAGTTTCTCCGACTCCCCCGCTTCAAATATTCTTTCCGGCACCGGTGTCCCCCCCAAATCCTCCTCGGTGAAGACCGAAGCAAAGAATTCATTTAATTTCTCCGCTTCTGATGTCAGATGCACGCAGAGGAACTTGAACACAAAATCATTGAAGAAGCAAAGCCGCGAAGGCCAGGACAGGACTTCGGCTGACGGGGGTTGGGGTCCCCCATCAGCACAGGTACTGGACGGCGGCGGGGGACAGTTTTCGCCGAGAAGGGGGGTCGACAGGGTCACGGAAGGGGGGTGAAAACGGAGGGAGGGCAGAGTCTGGAACAGCGAGGGAGGGTGCCTTTTGAAACGGGCATTTTTTACTAGTTTAGCATATTACTGTGTAAGAAATTAGGTAGATAGGTCAGTAGAATTATTTACATAACACAAAATAAAACAGGTAAGATATAATGACCAATAGTGATAATGTGATTAACATAATCAAATTAGAAGGGATCAGTATTAGTTGGTTTAGATATAGAATGGAATCAAGTTATTAAGGAGGAATTTTATTGTAAGTCTCTTCGAACAGGTGCGTCTTCAATAACTTCCGGAAGGTTGTCACGTAGGCATTCCTGTGAACATATGACATTTTTTTATTTACAGGAATGTGGGAAATGAAACTTTCAAAAGTCCAAAAATGTGGGGAAAAAAACAATGAACCAAAAGTTTTTCTCTGTGGACATCCCTAAGTAATGTAAGAACAGTAGCAGGCACGTTTTTTTTTAGTCTAACACAAACAACCACCAAAGGTGGAGAAACAGGATCTGCTACAAAGAGAACAAAGTCAAAGGAAAGGGTGATCAACAGGACTCTTCCAAAAAGTCCCAAGAGATGTAATGATGAAGTAAAAGTTTTTAATCAATCAAATCACATTCGCAAAGTGGGCACACTCCCAAATTTGCATGTACCATTTTTACTGACTTTTATAGAATTTGGGGGTATGTGGGCAGTTTTACAAGTGGGCACCTTCATTTAGGTGGTCTAAAGATGTGTAGTAGAAGCCTAGTCTATAACAGCAACTGAGCCGACTGGTTCCATTATAGAATTCTAGTATAACGTTCCTGTTCACTTTATTTGATATATTGTCTTTATAAACGATCTATGTGGTTTACAAATGGATAAAATCTGAGTGTCTGTGTGTGTGTGTGAGGGGGGGGGGGGAGAGATGATTAATAACTACAAACAGATTAACATACAGACAGAAAGCATGAGGAAAGCCTATATTTAGGGGAAAATTACAATTGTAACACATGGAAAAAGAAGAAGGGAAGAGACAAAAGGAAGGGGAAAGCCAAAAGCCTCTAAAAAGAAGACGATCTGAGGATTTTATTCTATGGAAAATAAATCTGAGGAATGATTACTCTGAGAAGAGTGGATCTGAAGAATGGTCAGGAAAGGCAAGTGAGATATAATATGCCTTAAGATGGGATTTGAATTTATCAAAGAATCCTTCTGACCTAAGATAAAGTGGAAGGCTGTTCCAGAGAGCTGGGGCAGAAATGCTAAAACAGGATGCTCTTGTAGTCTGTAGTGTCTAAGTAGACATGATGAAATGATGGCCTTGAAAGAAGATGGTGGTGTGCCAAGCGAAGTATCATGAAACAGACATAGGGCCAAATTCTATATATTGTGCCTGAAAAATTGGCGCTGATTAAACACCCTTAGTGTGATTCTATAAAGAGTGCACACAACTTAATTGAACAATAAGCTAATCAGCACTGATAATTGGGAGATAGCAATCAGATAGCGCTAATTGGCAATCATTAGAATTTAGAAGCATATTCGATTCTGTAACAGATTGTGCCTAAATCCTATCACACATAAACATTTGGAGGTGTAGTTAAGCCAAACAGAGAGGGTAACCAGCATACATAAAAAGTACACAAACAAAAAAGCAACACTGGGCCCTCAAGACTGAGACAACAGGAGTGTTTATTAGTGAATGACCCGACACGGGCCGTGTTTCGGCATAAAACAACGCCTGCCTCAGGGGTCAGAGTTTGGGCATGAATTATGTGAATTGTGTATGTATCCAATGCCTCTGAGATTGAACGGAGAGAATCTATGCAGCCAAAAAAGCTGTCACAACGGACAGCAGCGATTTAACAGAAACCACCTGTTTCAGCCTCGTGTTCTGCAAAAACATTGGATACATACACAGTTCACATAATTCATGCCCAAACTCTGACCCCTGAGGCAGGCGTTGTTTTACATCAAAACACGGCCCATGTCGGGTCATTCACTAATATACAGCCGAGATTGGGTGGCAGAGCCGGTGGCGGGAGGCGGGGATAGTGCTGGGCAGACTTATACGGTCTGTGCCAGAGCCGGTGGTGGGAGGCGGGGCTGGTGGTTGGGAGGTGGGGATAGTGCTGGGCAGACTTACATGGTTTGTGCCCTGAAAAAGACAGGTACAAATCAAGGTAAGGTATACACAAAAAGTAGCGCATATGAGTTTATCTTGTAGGGCAGACTGGATGGACCATGCAGGTCTTTTTCTGCCGTCATTTACTATGTTACTATGTTACTATGTTGTCTCAGTCTTGAAGGCCCAGTGTTGCTTTTTTGTTTGAGGCATAGTTAAGGACATTCCTCGGGACGTTCCTGGATTTCATGCATGTTGATACAGAACCACACCTAAGTGCGTCTGACTTTGATGCCAGTATTTAGGCTGCTTATAGCAGAATTAATTGCATCCGCCTATTGTTAGGCACACCTTAGTGCTAAGTGTGAATCAATAAATGAAGCATACTTGTTATAGAATTGCGCTAAGCAAGCTAAATTATCAACACCGATTTTTAGGTGCTACTTATAGAATTTACCCTATAGAGGTTTAGTCAACTTGTTAAAAATGGAGGGGAACCAGAAGATTATGGTGGTAAAGTGTGTTTGGTTTTATTTTAACTACTACTAATAATCATCTCTATAGTGCTACTAGATGTAACAGGTACTTTTTCTCTGTCTCTAGAAGGCTCACAAATTTTTGTACCTGGGGCAATGGAAGGATAAGTAACTTCCCCAAGGTCATAAGGAGCTGCAGTGGGAATTGAACCCAGGTTGCCAGTGCCAAAGCTGGCTGCACTAACCATTAGACTACTCCTCCACTCCGCTTTCACAGAGAGTAAATGTTCAATGGACAAAAGAAGTACTAGGACAACTCATAGTTACACTAGACATAGATCTGGCATACCTGTGGTCACATAGATGTTGCAGGGATGCCCTTCAAATGCCAGACTACAAAGACACGAAGAAATTATACTAACTGGTGAACAAACTACTAGACACCTCCTTGGTCACCACAACCAATACAGACATCCCATCTGCAGACAAACTTGCCAAATACTTCAACGAAAAAATTGTAAACTTACGCAACACATTACCTCAGAACATCACTGACATCGAAAACTTCATTGAGTGTATGGATCCAATCTATGGCGAATACCCAGCGGACAGAATCTGGACAAGCTTGCCCCCCCCCCCCTTACTGTTGAAACTGCCACTCAAGCGATTAAAAGGTTCTCCAAGACTCACTGCAAATTGGATTCCTGCCCCAGT
This sequence comes from Microcaecilia unicolor, assembly GCF_901765095.1. Taxonomy (NCBI): domain Eukaryota; kingdom Metazoa; phylum Chordata; class Amphibia; order Gymnophiona; family Siphonopidae; genus Microcaecilia; species Microcaecilia unicolor. Next base: position 753,631,799 of record NC_044031.1, on the reverse strand, counting down.
TACCTACTACTACTACTAGTTATCATTTCTAAAGCGCTACTAGACGTACGCAGCGCTGTACACTTGAACATGAAGAGACAGTCCCTGCTCGACAGAGCTTACAATCTAATTAGGACAGACAAACAGGACAAACAAGAGATAAGGGAATATTAAAGTGAGGATGATAAAATAAGGGTTCTGAACAAGTGAATAAGGGTTAGACCTTGTTGACTTACCACCCAGGAATGCTATAAAATCAGCCTGCACATTCCTTAATCTTCACTTCCCCAACTGCAGAGGACTAAAATACAGACTAATACACGCGTCCAGCTTTTCCTACATGAGCACGCAGTTGTGGAATGCATTGCCACTTAACTTAAAATCTATTAACGAACGAATTAACTTTCGTAAATCTCTGAAGACCTATCTCTTCGACAAGGCATACCACAATGATCAGTAACTGAAATCGTAACACGTTACCACTCTACCTTATATTCCGAATGTTTTCTTACTATATCTGTTTGCTTAATTCAATTATATCATCCATGTTCTCTATGTAACACCAATTGTATCTTCTACTCTGGAACGGCGAAAGCCATGACGGAACATTGTAAGCCACATTGAGCCTGCAAATAGGTGGGAAAATGTGGGATACAAATGCAACAAATAAAATAAAAATAAAGCAGCATCAAAAAGGTGGGCTTTTAGCTTTGATTTGAAGACGGCCAGAGATGGAGCTTGACGTACCGGCTCGGGAAGTCTATTCCAGGCATATGGTGCAGCAAGATAAAAGGAACAGAGTCTGGAGTTAGCGGTGGAGAAGAAGGGTGCAGATAAGAGAGATTTACCCAGTGAACGGAGTTCCCTGGGAGGAATTTAGGGAGAGATGAGAGTGGAGAGGTACTGAGAAGCTGCAGAGTGAATGCACTTATGGGTCAATAAGAGGAGTTTGAACTGTATGCCTACTAAAATCCACTCCCCACTGCTTCATAGAAGACCTCACATCCCACTTAAACTACATGCTCCAACATGGTCTCTTCCCTAAGGATAACGACAACATCCTACTCACCCCTATACCAAAAGATACCAAGAAAAAAACAACTGATATCACCAACTACCGCCCAGTAGCATCTATCTCACTGGCAGTCAAACTGATGGAAAGCTTGGTAACCAAGCAAATTACTGACTACATAAACAAATTCTCAATATTACACAAATCATAATCAGGATTTCGTTCCTCCCACAGCACTGAAATAGTACTAATCACTCTATTAGCCAAATTCAAACATGAAATTGCAGAAGGCAAAAACGTTCTTCTTCTACAATTCGACATGTCTAGTGTGTCCGACATGGTAAATCACCAAATACTACTAAATATCCTAGAATACTTCAGGATTGGTGGTAGTGTACTTAACTGGCTCAAGGGCTTCCTAACTACTAGAACATATCAAGTGAAGTCAAATTCGAACATATCTCCACCATGGAAAGCAGCCTGCGGAGTACCTCAGGGATCACCAGTATCACAGATCCTCTTCAATCTAATGATGACCCCACTAGCCAAGGCCCTATCTGACAAAGGCCTAAACTCATTCATTTATGCAGTCAATGTCACATTATACATCCCTTACAAACATGATCTAATGGAAATCACCAACGAAATCAAACTCAGCTTGGACATCATGAACTCATAGGCGGATGCATTTCAACTCAAACTTAATACAGAAAAAACACACTGTCTCATCCTCTCTTCCCAATACAACATGAAGAAACCCACCAATCTAAACACCCCAGACTACACCCTACCTATCTCAGACAACCTGAAAATTCTTGGAGTTACAATCAACCGAAACCTCAAGCTAGAGAGTCAAGTGAAATCAACAACAAAGAAAACGTTCCACTCAATGTGGAAGCTCAAACAAGTGAAACCTTTTTTCCCAAGGGAAATTTTTTCGCAAACTGGTCCAATCTATGGTACTAAGCCACCTAGACTATTGCAACAGAATCTAAGCAGGATGCAAAGAACAATTCCAAACTGCTCAAAACACAGCAGCCAGGCTTATATTCAGAAAAACGAGATTCGAAAGCGCCAAACTCCTACGAGAAAAACTGCATTTGCTTCCAATCAAAGTACGTATTGCGTTCAAAATATGCCCAAAGTTCAGCGTGGATCACTGTGCTCTGCGCTATTCTATAAAGGGTGCCAATCCCAGAATGCCCATTACAGAACACCATTCAGCTCTGATTGCTTTCAGCACTGAATTTTGAACACCATTTACTGAATCCAGACTTAAATGTGATCACTTACACCAGTCATCGAATTGGTGCAAATGCCTATATATATTTTTTCCCCGCACGGAATTTTCAGGCACTATATATAGAACCCAGCCCCATATGTTCAAATAAAAAGTGATAGGGGAGCCCTTTGAGGTGGTAAATTCAAAGTGAGCATATAGATAACTCACTACCATTCGCTACCACACTTGTCATCATCGGTCTTCCCCAAAATGCAAAGCATTTCAAAAATCTTCAGGTGTAACGAATTTCACGCATTTCTTTTCAATCTTATATATATATATTTTAATAATTGTCCATGATTTTCTCATAAGCTTATGTTATAGGATGTATGTATGTGCACACATATGCACAGTATTCTGATCATGTAGGTATGCTGAACATGGACAATGGTAAATTTATGAAAGGACGCCTATGTATAATGACCAAAGAGTGCAATACTGTTTTATTTTAATAGGGTGCTGTGGATATTCATCCACATGCACTATTTTAATTTTGTGCTTCTTAGACTATAGTTTAAAATTCTAATTTAGACCTATTTTATAAAGGCAACAGAGATACTGAACCAGCTCTAGTAACACACATTACACTTGCTCCGAAGAAGGTTTAAATGGATCCATTTAGTAATGGACAGCCACTCTTATATAGAAACATAGAAACATGACAGCAGATAAAGGCCATATGACCCATCCAATCTGCCCATCCTCTGTAACCCCTAATTCTTCCTGTTCCTAAGCGATCCCACATGCTTATCCCATGCCTTTTTAAATTCTGGAACAGTCCTTGACTCCACCACCTCCACCAGGAGGCCATTCCACGCCTCCACCACCCTTTCTGTGAAATAATACTTCCTTAGGTTACTCCTAAGCCTATTCCCTCTTAACTTTGTCATATGCCCCCTCATTCCAGAGCTCTCCTTCATTTGAAAAAGGCTCTCTTCCTGTACATAAATGCCCTTGAGATATTTAAACATTTCTATCGTGTGTCCTCACTCCCTTCTCTCTTCCAGCGTATACATGTTGAGGTTCTTAAGCCTGTCCCTAGAATTTTTGCATTTAAGACCACTTAATATGTTTGTTCTGTCTGTTTGTTTTACCCTGACAACTTGTTTGTTTATAATTGTATATACCAGTAAATAATCTGAACAACAACAAAAAATCTTTCATGTATTCTTTGAGTGGGCACATATGTTTTTATGAAATATGCACATACATGTACATGCATAGCAAATTCCTCTGCCTACAGTCTGCCCCCAGAACTACCTATATGTAATCTTGTCAGCACACCAGTAGTTCAGTCAGGCAACAAATATTTTTGGGCTGTCCATCCCTACTATTAATAGATCCTTATTGGAGGATAACTTTACTGCTAACTGGTGGAACAGATAGACGTGAATCGCTTGTTTACTCTTTCCAAAAATACTAGGACTAGAGGGCACGCAATTAAGCTACAAAGTAGTAAATTTAAAACAAATCAGAGAAAATACTTTTTCACTCAATGTGTAATTAAACGCTGGAATTCTTTGCCAGAGAATGTAGTAAAAGCTGTTAGCGGGCTTTAGAAAAGGTTTGGCTAGCTTCCTTAAAGAAAAGTCCATAAGCCATTACTAGAATGACTTGGGGAAAATCCACTGCTTATTTCTAGGATAAACAGCATAAAATGTACTGTACTGTTTTGGGATCTTGCCAGGTATTTGTAACCTGGATTGGCTACTGATGGAAACAGGATGCTGGGCTTGACGGACCTTCGGTCTATCCCAGTATGGCAATGCTCGTGTTCTTATGTTATGATCTTACGGTTTGCTGATTATTGCCCTCATATAGAATAAACTTGGGGAAAACTGAGCATGGCACCGGCATTCTTAGTTGTAGTCAACCTAGTTTCAATGACAAGTTGAACTCATTACCAACATAAGAAGAAAACAACTTGAAACAAAAGCCAGGTTAGATTCTAAAGATTCCACATATGAATATCAGCAAATGATAAAGTTCTGCAGGAAAGCCCTTTCAAGTATGTAATTAACATTATAATTATATTTCTTCGATATACATGCATCCCACTGTGAAGAGTAACAGCTAATTTTTGTCAGAAACACTGACAAGATTGCCCATTACAACTGGTCCAAGAAGCATGTGCATTTCTTAATGCCGTTAATTTTACAAATTATGGTGAATGTGATTAGCTAACGTGATTGCGTACTCAGAACTTAGCAGGGTTCTGATGAGGCCCTTCAGGTACCTTAAACTCCACATTCAGCAGCTGCCAACAACTTGCCTATGAAAAAAAAATGATGGCTTAAGTACTTCATTATTACATACATTAACTAAAACCTCTCTCGCTGTTTTTAAAATGCTAACAAAGGTTTCAAAGAAATAGATGGACCTGATAACAGACGCTTACTGGAAATGTGATAAAATGGCATAGGCTTTATAAATACGTTTTATTAGGATAGAAGGGTATGCTAATGGATATACGAACCTCAGTTCACAAGGGTTCTTACCACTGTTCCCTCTAAGCCGAACGGGAGTCCTCAAACTTTTAAGTGACACGTCAAGGAATTTAGATGCTCATTATTATAGAATAGCACAAAGATAGAGCCAGGTAGAAGTCCTAATTAGCGGTAATTAACTCTAATAATTTGACTAATTAGTTTTCATGTGCATCTGGGATCTTTATTCGAATTTGGGCACCTATATAGAATTCCGTGGATTAACCCTCCATTGTCTCGGTTACAAAATTAGATGGTGAGCTCTCCAGGGACAGGGAAATACCTAGGGTACCTGAATGTAACTCACCTTGAGCTACTACTGAAAAAGGTGTCAGCAAAATATAAATACATAAAGAATTCATATGGTAACATAGTAACATAGTAAATGACAGCAGAAAAAGACCTGTATGGTCCATCCAGTCTGCCCAACAAGATAACTCATATTTGCTGCTTTTTGTGTATACCCTACTTTGATTTGTACCTGTGCTCTTCAGGGCACAGACCGTATAAGTCTGCCCAGCACTATCCCCGCCTCCCAACCACCAGCCCCTCCTCCCAACCACCGGCTCTGGCACAGACCGTATAAGTCTGCCCAGCACTATCCTCACCCCCCAACCACCAGCCCTGCCTCCCAGGCACAGACTGTACAAGTCTGTCCAGCACTATCCCTGCCTCCCAACCACCAGTCCCGCTTCCCACCACCGGCTCTGGCACAGACCGTATAAGTCTGCCCAGCACTATCCCCGCCTCCCAACCACCAGCCCTGTCTCCCACTACTGGCTCTGGCACAGACCATATAAGTCTGCCCAGCACTATCCTCGCCTCCCGCCACCGGCTGGCTCTGCCACCCAATCTCATAGCCTATTATAGGGTGGGAAATGGACTAGCTATGGGCAGAGAAGGGATGTGAACTGCACATTGTGGATACAGAGGGTTTCTGGTGGGTTTTGGAGGGCTCGCTGTTTCCTCCACAAATGTATCAGGTAGGGGGGTTATGTGCCTGGGTCCGCCTGTCTGAAGTGCACTGCAGTACCCACTAAAACTGCTCCAGAGACCTTCATGCGCTGTCATGGACCTGAGTATGATATCTGAGGCTGGCATAGAGGCTGGCACAAAATATTTTTAAGATGTTTTTTGAGGGTGGGAGGGGGTTAATGACCACTGGGGGATTAACGGGAGGTCATCCCCGATTCCTTCTGGTGGTCATTTGGTCATTTTGGGCAACTTTTTGTGCCTTATTCTTAAAAAATACACGTTCAGGTGAAAACGTCCAAATGTTCGTACATCCTTGCTTTTTTCGATTATGGGTCTACTACTACTACTACTATTTAGCATTTCTATAGCGCTACAAGGTGTACGCAGCGCTGCACAAACATAGAAGACAGTCCCTGCTCAAAGAGCTTACAATCTAATAGACAAAAAATAAAGTCAGCAAATCAAATCAATTAATGTGTACAGGAAGGAGGAGAGGAGGGTAGGTGGAGGCGAGTGGTTAGAAGTCAAAAGCAATGTTAAAGAGGTGGGCTTTCAGTCTAGATTTAAAGGTGGCCAAGGATGGGGCAAGACGTAGGGGCAGTACCCACTAAAACTGCTCCAGACATCCAAGTGTTAGGCACGCCCAAGTCCCGCCTTCGCTACGCCTCCGACAAGCCCCCTTGAAATTTGGATGTCCTTGTGACGGACTGCAGTTGGAGACGTCCAAAATCGGGTTTTGATTATATCAACTTGGACGTCTCTGGGAGAAGGACGTCCATCTTCTGTTTTATGTCGAAAGATGGGCGTCCTTCTCTTTCAAAAATGAGCCTGTTAGGCACATACATGCATCCTATGTGCATCAATTTGGAGTTACCCCCCGGCTATTGCGTAGCCCGAGTGGTAGTTTCGTTTTTTATGCATGTCTGCTACGCGGGCTGGAAAATCATATTTACTTTCCTGTGTGCCCTACTCTATGGTAGATTGACTCAGTGGCGATCCTAGCCTGCATGACACTCCGATGCGCCCCCCCCCCCCCCCGTCGAAATGACACCTCCCCTCCCATCGAAATGACACCCTCCCCCTGGGTGCACGCCACTGGGGGGGGTGCCGCAGCGCGAGCCTGTCAGCTGAGTTCGCTAACTTCACTGCAGCTCCCTCTACCCCAGCCGGAACAGGAAGTAACTTGTTCCGGGGCAGAAGGAGCTGCAGCGAAGTTAGCGAACTCAGCTGACAGGCACGCGCCGCGGCACCCCCCAGCGGCGTGCACCCGGGGCGGACTACCCCCACCGCCCTCCCCCCCTTGGTACGCCACTGGATTGACTAACTCGGAGTCTGTTGCTGTTATATTTTTTTATATTAGGGGAAAGTCGCATAAATGGTCACAGGAGGATCTCTTGCTCGCTCACTTGTGGAGCTTATTCTGTGCCGGTTTATAATCATCGACAAAACCCCCTTCCTCCTTATATCAATATTCGGTCACAAAGCAACGCTTAAATTTTTATTTTTTAATCAAACTTTTTTTTCTTTGTTTTTTTTTATTTGTCTTGTGCCAACGTGTCTACTACTACTTATCATTTCTATAGCGCTACTAGACGTACGCAGCGCTGTACACTTGAACATGAAGAGACAGTCCCTGCTCGGCAGAGCTTACAATCTAATTAGGACAGACAAACAGGACAAACAAGAGATAAGGGAATATTAAAGTGAGGATGATAAAATAAGGGTTCTGAACAAGTGAATAAGGGTTAGGAGTTAAAAGCAGCATCAAAAAGGTGGGCTTTTAGCTTAGATTTGAAGACGGTCAGAGATGGAGCTTGACGTACCGGCTCAGGAAGTCTATTCCAGGCATATGGTGCAGCAAGATAAAAGGAACGGAGTCTGGAGTTAGCGGTGGAGGAGAAGGGTGCAGATAAGAGAGATTTACCCAGTGAACGGAGTTCCCGGGGAGGAATGTAGAGAGAGATGAGAGTGGAGAGGTACTGAGGAGCTGCAGAGTGTCCATTACTGTTCACGGCAATTCATGCCTTTATTTATGTTTATATCTGCAGCATCCGTTATAACAATGCTAATGTTAGGCAGGCAAACAATTATCACTTCTCTGTACTTTTCTGGTGTGCCGCTGTGTTTTCACACTCGAACAACGAATTTCTGCTCCCCGAATCCTGACACCCCGACAGGTGCCTGTTTCGCAGTTTCAGCTTTGTCAAGGGGACTGCCTGAATATCGGGTCTATTAAATGAAAAAAAAAATGCCTGTCAGTTTCCTGCGTGCGGCAGAAACCTATACTGCTAAGTCAATGGGTGGCGGTAAGGTCTCAGAACCAAAATCGGACGCGTGCCGGTTTTTATTTTGCCGCACGTCCATTTTTTGGCAAAAAATAAACAAGGCCTTTTTTACAAGCATGCTGAAATTTGGATCTGTGCGTGCCCCAAAACACATGCGCCTACACTAGCGCAACCCATTTTTCAACGCACCTGAGTAAAAGGGCCCCTAAGCGCTTTGAAAATGAGTCCTTAATTAACCTATATGCAGTTATGTGGAAAAAAAAAAGATGCATATATAGGAGTGGCCTAGAGGTTAGAGTGGTGGACTTTGGTCCTGGGGAACTGAGGAACTGAGTTGGATTCCCACTTCAGGCACAGGCAGCTCCTTGTGACTCTGGGCAAGTCACTTAACCCTCCATTGCCCCATGTAAGCCGCATTGAGCCTGCCATGAGTGGGAAAGCGCAGGGTACAAATGAAACAAAAATAAAATAGATACTATTGGAGATTCTACATGGAATGTTGCCACTATTGGAGATTCTACATGGAACGTTGCTGCTATTGGACATTCTACATGGAATGTTGCTACTATTGGAGATTCTACATGGAATGTTGTTATTCCACTAGCAACATTCCATGTAGAAGGCTGCGCAGGCTTCTGTTTCTGTGAGCCTGACGTCCTGCACATACGTGCAGGACGTCAGACCAGGGCCGTGCCGATGCGGTAAGCGAGGTAAGCGCCGCAGGGGGGCGCCCACCTCTGGAGGGCGCCGCCGCGGTGCTTACCCTCGCCCCGCGCCGCCGAGGACTTTAAATTACCTCGGTCGCAGGCTGCAGCAGCGTCGGTGAAAGCCCTGCCGACGTCTCCCTTCCCTTGCACTCATTGGTTCCCTCAGTGTCCCGCCTTCTTCTGACGTCAGAAGAAGGCGGACACTGAGGGAACCAAGAGCGCGGTGGGGGCAGTCCGCCCCGGGTGTCAGCGGGTGGGGGGTGCTCCGCTCCCGCTGCTCCCACCCTACCTTCTTTTAAAAAAGAAATCAGTAAAGCGGCGTGGCAGGCAGCGCAGCTTCGCGTCTGCCCTGCTTGTAAAACAAGTAGATCTCCTCGTCGGGCCTTCGCTCACTGGGTCCCGCCCTCCTCTGAGGTAACTTCCTATTTCCTCGAGGGCGGGACCCAGTGAGCGAAGGCCCGACGAGGAGATCTACTTGTTTTACAAGCAGGGCAGACGCGAAGCTGCGCTGCCTGCCACGCCGCTTTACTGATTTCTTTTTTAAAAGAAGGTAGGGTGGGAGCAGCGGGAGCGGAGCACCCCCCCCCCACCCGCTGTCATCTCGACGGAGCTGGTAGTCGGGTCGGATCAGGGGTGCCCAGATGACAGAAGGGGATGGGGAGGGGAGCCCAGATGACAGAAGGGGATGGGGTGCCCAGATGACAGAAGGGGATGGGGTGGGGTGCCCAGATGACAGAAGGGGATGGGGTGGGGAGCCCAGATGGGAGAAGGGGATGGGATGGGGTGCCCAGATGGGGAGGGGAGCCCAGATGACAGAAGGGGATGGGAGCCCAGATGGCAGAAGGGGATGGGGTGGGGAGCCCAGATGACAGAAGGGGATGGGGAGGGGAGCCCAGATGACATAAGGGGATGGGGTGCCCAGATGACAGAAGGGGATGGGGTGGGGAGCCCAGATGGGAGAAGGGGATGGGATGGGGTGCCCAGATGGGGAGGGGAGCCCAGATGACAGAAGGGGATGGGAGCCCAGATGGCAGAAGGGGATGGGGTGGGGTGCCCAGATGACAGAAGGGGATGGGGAGGGGAGCCCAGATGACAGATGGGGAGGGAGCCCAGATGGCAGAAAGGGATGGGGTGGGGTGCCCAGATGACAGAAGGGGATGGGAACCCAGATGACAGATGGGGAGGGGAGCCCAGATGGCAGAAGGGGATGGGGTGGGGTGCCCAGATGACAGAAGGGGATGGGGTGGGGAGCCCAGATGGCAGAAGGGGATGGGGTGCCCAGGTGGGAGATGGGGAGGGGAGCCCAGATGGGGTCTGGGGCTGAAAGGGGAGGCCCTAATGCAAGGCATGTGGATGAAGGGAGCTGGAACTGGGGGCTGAAAAGGAGGGTAGGTGGGATAAGGGGGCTAGTACTGGGACTGGGGGCTGAAAAGGGACAAGAGCTGAAACTGTGGGGACTGGGGGCTGAAAAGAAGACAGGGAGAAGTGGCTGGGGCTGAAGCTCGGGACTAGTGAGAGAAAAGGGCTGGGTTTGAAACTGGGGGCTGAAAAGGGGACAGGGAGAAGTGGCTGGGGGCCGAAGCTCAAGACTGGTGGGAGAAAAGGGCTAGGGCTGAAACTGGGGACTGGTGGGATAGTAGGGCTGGAACTGGGGGCTGAAAAAAAGGGGCAGAGAGAGGGGACAGATCCTAGATGGAAGGGGGAGTGAGAGGGAGGGCAGACCCTAGATGGATGGGAGAGGGAGGGCAAATGGTGGATTGAGCGGACAGAGAGAAAGGGCAGACAGTGGATGGAAGCGATAGAAAGGGCAGACAGTGAATGGAAGGGGGAGAGAGAGGGCAGACAGGGGCAGATGGTGGATGGAAGGGGCAGAGATAGAGGGCAGATGTAGATGGAAGGAGCAGGGAGAGAGGGCAGACATTGGATGAAGGGGACAGCAGAGAGGGCAGACACTGGATGGCAGAGAGAGAACAAAGACAGATGCTGGATGGAAGGAAGGAAGACAGTGAAAAGAAGATGAGGAAAGCAGAAACCAGAGACAACAAACTGTAAATAAAATATTTACTTTTATTTTTTTGCTTTAGGATATAGTAGTATTGTAGCTGTGTTAATAAATGTTTATAATAGGTAATCTTTTTATTGGACTAATTTTAATACATTTTGACTAACTTTCGGAGAACAAAACCCCCTTCCTCAGGTCAGGATAGGATACTGTAACAGCACTATACTGTATTGACCTGAGGAAGGATGTTTTGGCCTCTGAAAGCTAAATGTATTAGTCCAATAAAATGGTATTATTTTATTTTCTATATTTGTTTTATTTCTATTTGTTAATTTGTAAAGTGGTGATTGGTTCTTGTTAGTTTTTTTCAAATTTACATCTGCAGTCTTTATATTTTGCACAGTACTAGGGGACATTTTCTGTTTCTGTGGTGTTGCATTGTATGCAGAGTATGGCATCTTGGGGGTTCAGTTTAATTTTTGTCTAGCGTTTGGAATATGTCCACTTTGAGAATTTACATCTGCTATCTTATTTTGCAATGTATAGCAATTTGTTTCTAAGAATATTGCTGACAATTCCTGTCAGTGTGGCAAGTGGTGAGCGATCATTTTCACCGGGGGGGGGGGGGGGTGATCATTTTCACGGGGGGTAGGGGCGCCAACTGATAGTCTGCAGGGGGGCGCCAGAGACCCTAGGCACGGCCCTGCGTCAGATTCACAGAAGCAGGAGCCTGCGCGGCCACATTGGTGGAATAGCAACAGCAACATTCCATATAGAATCTCAAATAGTAGCAGCAGTGGAGGAGTGGCCTAGTGGTTAGGGTGGTGGACTTTGGTCCTGGTGAACTGGGTTCAATTCCCACTGTAGGCATAGGCAGCTCCTTGTGACTCTGGGAAAGTCACTTAACCCTCCATACAAATAAGTACCTAAGCCACATTGAGCCTGCCATGAGTGGGAAAGCGCAGGGTACAAATGTAATAAAATAAAATTACCCCAAGTCATTTTTAATTCAAATTCTGTACATGCTTGAATATATCCATGAATGCGAATAATTCCACAACTCTATTGGCAAGAAATCTTAATAACCAGCTGTTCTTGTTTGTCTCTGCTGTGCTTATGCCGAGTGTGTGAGGTTTTTTGAATCGTTCAATTAATTAAATCTTATGTTAAGTTTTTGAATCAATACAGAAGGTTCTTAATAAGCAGTGTATGACAGATTTAAATCAACTAATGCTTGAATAGAGTTTTCGCCATGTGTCAATAAATGTTGATAACCAGATCAGTAAATGGATGGATATTAAGGTGCACAGGTTTCCGAAGAAGTTAATGCATGCTATAAATGCATCTGGTTTGGCACTGATTTGGCCGCGTCCTTTTTTAAGAGTTTGGGGATTGAAAATGAATTCTTGGCATCGTATATATAGACAGACCGTAAACACTTATGTCTTAAGAATCATGATTCTGTCCTTCTTCCCACTTACAGTACTGTGCTGTTAAAATTAACACTTGAGGGGTAATTGAGTACATGACTCGAGCATATGGAACAGTGTTTTTACACATGCGAGTAAATGCTTACAAAATCGCCCCGGTGTACTCTATTCATGCTTGCACGGAGGTGGAAAGAAAACACTGGGGTCAATTTTCAAATGATTCAGGCTCCTGACTTTGAGAGGTGGAGGCGTATTTTCAAAGCAGTTAGACTTACAAAGTTACGTGAGCAACCTATGGAACTTTCTAAGTCTAACTGCTTTGAAAATGGGTCCTAAATTAGCCTCTTTTTGAAAATTTACTCAGGCCGAGTGCCTAAATTTATACTCAAAAATTAACTAAGCTCCTAAAATAAAGAGCCCAAGGTGCTCATTTTCAAAGCAGATGGATGCCTCAAAATGCCTAAAAAAGAGGTCCATCACCTAAAAATGTCCAAATCAGGGGCGTAGCCAGACCTCGCGGTGGGAGGGGGCCAGAGCCTGAGGTGGATGGGCACATTTTGGTGTGCCGCCCTGCCGCCTCACCGCCCCTCCCACTCCGCCGCTGCCTTGCCACTCCCCGCGTCTCGCTGCTGCAAATACCTTGGCTGGCAGGTGTCCCCAACCCCCGCCACGTTGCCTGTCCTGCTCTCGCATCCCCTCACATCCTGCATGCTCCTTTCGGACGTGAAAGGAAGCGAGAGCAGGGCAGGTAATGCGGTGGTGCCAGAGACCGCCGCTGGATGAAGACTTCAGCTGGCGGGGGGCAGCAAAAATAGGGACCCAGAAGAAAGTTGGGGGGGGGCAGGCCCACGTGGCCCCACCTAGCTGCGTCACTGGTCCAAATCCTGATTTTGGAAAGTCAGAATCTGGATGTTCCTCACTGCAGTTTGCCCAAATCACAAGGGAATGTGTTGTGGTCGTGTTTTGTGTGGGATTAAGAAGGGCCCAAAAGTAGGACAACCAACAATGATTTCTGACTGGGAAGAAATGTCCATGTCAAAAAAGATGAAAGTTTTTATCTAGACCTGTTTCAGTCACGTCCATGTGACCAAAAAGTACTGTGATTGGCACAGTCAAATCTTCCAGTTTTCTTAGAGGAGCTACCCATGCATCCTGGAAAGGAATACCAAGATCCGAAGTTCTCCTCATGAATTACAATTGTCACCAGAGGAGCCCATGACATTAAGGATTATATTAAATCCTGTAAAATCTGTACTTGAAACAAGGCTCCACGGGACAACCCTAAGTATTGTTATCGCCACCTCCCTACACCTTCTAAACCCTGGTAATGAATTTTCATGGACTTTATTATAGATTTACCCATGCCAAAAAGAAAATCCACCATTTGACTGTTCTAGACACTGTTCCCAAGATGGCCCACTCATCCCTGTTGCTGGTCTCCCATCTGCTTGTAAAGAAAAGTGGGCTTGCTGATCTGGGAAGTAATCTGTTTTCATAGCTCACCTTCCTTCAGAGACTCTGACTGAGGTACATAGGTCACCGTCCAATTCTGGTGAGAAGTGAAGAAGCTTCTGCACATCCAGATCCAGTTGTTATCAGCCTACCATCCACAATCGAATAGACAAACAGAACACGCTACTACACTTTGGAACAGTATCTTCAGTGCTTCCTATGACTATCACCAAACCAACTGGTCCGGTCATTTTCAAATTGCCCTGATTACTGCTTGGTACCTGCACAGCCTCTGCGTTAACTATTGGGGGTGTCTCAGCACCTGACTTGCAGCTACATCAGCAGAGATATCTTTACCACATGGTAACGGCTATGGCAATAGGATGGCAGCTGGACATTTCTCATTTTCTATCGTTTCCCATGTTTTTTTACAAGAATGTTCATTTTATCCAAGGTGTTTATTGGCAATTTTATTGTTTTGGGAGCATTGTGGTTAAGACTGTGCCCTCTTTGCAAATAGTGCACTATGGGTTCATTTTTGAAAGAGAAAAAACATCTAAAAAGGGCATTCCAAGCATCCACCACTTTTACATAAGCTTCTTACGTAAGAAAACAAAACAAGTTTCCAGAATGGATGGCCTGCCGTGCCATGCCTTACAGTACTATTCAATGGGGATAGTTAATGCACCAGAGCCAGTAAGTGTCAGGGGTGCAGCCAGGGTTGCGCATGAGCTGGCTGGGTCTCTCTCACCTAGAAACAGCGCGCTGCAGTGGCGGAAACTCAGCTGGGACGGAGGTCGGGCTTCAGCTCTCCGATCACCGCCCCCCCTGGCATATGGGGGATCGCTCCCTGCCTCCCGGTTGCGATTCCCCCATTGCCCCGGGCCGCTGCCCCCTAGCCTTATGGCCCCCCGCTGGACTTCGAGCGACACCTAGGCGACAGAGGCTGCTGTGGTTTCATGCCCGCCTTGCTGCATGCCCTCACCCTGCTCCTTGTCCGCATGGCCATAATAACGGACTCTCTCACTCACCGTGGCAACAGTCACTAATTTTATTGTATTTGAATTTAATTGCGTTATAAGCCACTTTGAGCCTGCACAACTGTGGGAAAAACGTGGGGTATAAATGTACATTAAATAAATAAATACATTTGGACGGGTTTTTTTTCCACAAAACGTCCAAATCAGTATTTTCAAAATCTATTTTTCAAATGTTTTTCTATGCTGTTCTTCTACAGTGTGTTCAAATCTCAAGGGGGCACGTTGGGGATTGTTAAGGGTGGGATTTGGATGTTCCTAAGACTTACACGTTTCTTTCAGCCAGAAAGGAACAAAACAAAACCGTCCAAGACAGTGGCGTAGCCAGACTGCCAATTTTGGGTGGGCCTGAACCCAAAGTGGGTGGGCACAAAACTTTCTCTCTACTCCCCTCCCCCAGCAAAATTTAGTGACACTAATCAGATGCATTTGTCACACAGGGTAAAGTGCTGCTTTTCAGTGCATCAGATTTCAGACAATTTATTTAATAGCCTAACACCCTTTTCAATGAGCTTTCAGAGGCCAAAACCTCCTGCCTCAGGTCAGTATAATGCTGTTACGGTATCCTCGCCTGACCTAAGGAAGGAAGTATTGGTCTCTGAAACTTCATTAACACAGGTACCATATTACTTTATCCTAAATTAAAAATAAAATTATTTTCTTTACCTTTCTTGTATGGCCATTTACTTTTTCTCATTGTGTTGCTCCCAGTCTCTAGATTCTGCTTTCCTTCGTTTTCGCTTAACTCTTCTGCCAGGGTTTCCTGGCCATTTGTCATTTTTCTCTCCTTTTTCTTTGCTTTCTTCAATATTTTTCTGCCTCTCTCTGTGTCTAGATTTAATTCATTCTTACTATCCATTCTTTAATTTCCTTCACCTACTTATGGCTTTTCATCTTTTTCTCACCCTTGTTCTCCCCATGCCCCTTCCTCTTATTCTCCAATCTTTCACTACTCCCCTTTTCCATGCAGCAGCTCTCCTCTTTCTCTCCCCATCCTTCCAGCGTCTCCCCTCTCTCTCCCCATCCTTCCAATAGTCTCCCCTCTTTCTTTCTGCATCCTTCCATCCAGTGTCACCTCTTTCTCCCTACCC
This sequence comes from Microcaecilia unicolor, assembly GCF_901765095.1. Taxonomy (NCBI): domain Eukaryota; kingdom Metazoa; phylum Chordata; class Amphibia; order Gymnophiona; family Siphonopidae; genus Microcaecilia; species Microcaecilia unicolor. The sequence goes on along the minus strand of NC_044031.1, from coordinate 753,616,061 downwards.
TTCCATCCAGCGTCTTCCCTCTTTCTCTCCCCATCCTTCCATCCAGTCTCTCTCCCCATCCTTCCGTTTTCCCTCTTTCTCTCCCCATCCTTCCATCTGTTTTCCCTCTTTCTCTCCCCATCCTTCCGTTTTCCCTCTTTCTCTGCCATCCTTCCATCTGTTTTCCCTCTTTCTCTCCCCATCCTTCCGTTTTCCCTCTTTCTTCCCATCCTGCCATCCGTTTTCCCTCTCCCGATTCAGGCCCACCCGATTCAGGCCCGCCAGTCCCAGCTCCCATTGCCGGCCACTGCTGCTTTTCCTGTTGAGCAGCAGGGCCGGCGCTACAAAAAGAAGAAGCGCTCAGCTGACTGAGCTGAGTGCCAACGCTAACGACGAGAAAAAATGTTTTTTAAAAAAAGTGCGGCACCGCAGGCAGCCTCGAAGCATTGGCTGCTGGCTCTGCAGGCTCCTCCCATCTCTTACGTCACTGCCCCTGCTTCGCTCCAGGGGCAGTGAAGGGAAGTCTTGCCTCACCAATCTAATGCATTTTTTTGAGGGGGTAAGCAAACATGTGGACAATGGGGAGCCGGTTGATATTGTATATCTGGATTTTCAGAAGGCGTTTGACAAAGTGCCGCACGAAAGACTCCTGAAGAAATTGCAGAGTCATGGAATCGGAGGTAGGGTATTATTATGGATTAAGAACTGGTTGAAAGATAGGAAGCAGAGAGTAGGATTGCGTGGCCAGTATTCTCAGTGGAGGAGGGTAGTTAGTGGGGTCCCGCAGGGGTCTGTGCTGGGTCCGTTGCTTTTTAATGTATTTATAAATGACCTAGAGATGGGAATAACTAGTGAGGTAATTAAATTCGCCGATGACACAAAATTATTCAGGGTCGTCAAGTCGCAGGAGGAATGTGAACGATTACAGGAGGACCTTGCGAGACTGGGAGAATGGGCGTGCAAGTGGCAGATGAAGTTCAATGTTGACAAGTGCAAAGTGATGCATGTGGGTAAGAGGAACCCGAATTATAGCTACGTCTTGCAAGGTTCCGCGTTAGGAGTTACGGATCAAGAAAGGGATCTGGGTGTCGTCGTCGATGATACGCTGAAACCTTCTGCTCAGTGTGCTGCTGCGGCTAGGAAAGCGAATAGAATGTTGGGTGTTATTAGGAAGGGTATGGAGTCCAGGTGTGCGGATGTTATAATGCCGTTGTATCGCTCCATGGTGCGACCGCACCTGGAGTATTGTGTTCAGTACTGGTCTCCGTATCTCAAAAAAGATATAGTAGAATTGGAAAAGGTACAGCGAAGGGCGACGAAAATGATAGTGGGGATGGGACGACTTTCCTATGAAGAGAGGCTGAGAAGGCTAGGGCTTTTCAGCTTGGAGAAGAGACGGCTGAGGGGAGATATGATAGAAGTGTATAAAATAATGAGTGGAATGGATCGGGTGGATGTGAAGCGACTGTTCACGCTATCCAAAAATACTAGGACTAGAGGGCATGAGTTGAAGCTACAGTGTGGTAAATTTAAAACGAATCGGAGAAAATTTTTCTTCACCCAACGTGTAATTAGACTCTGGAATTCATTGCCGGAGAACGTGGTACGGGCGGTTAGCTTGACGGAGTTTAAAAAGGGGTTAGATAGATTCCTAAAGGACAAGTCCATAGACCGCTATTAAATGGACTTGGAAAAATTCCGCATTTTTAGGTATAACTTGTCTGGAATGTTTTTACGTTTGGGGAGCGTGCCAGGTGCCCTTGACCTGGATTGGCCACTGTCGGTGACAGGATGCTGGGCTAGATGGACCTTTGGTCTTTCCCAGTATGGCACTACTTATGTACTTATGTACTTATGTACATGCATGTCCCTGAAGTAGTGCAGTGGTCAGTGCAGTGCACTATGGAGTGGGGGACTCAGGTCTCTATCTTCCTTTACCTATCACACTTGTGGTGGAAACTGTGACCCCTCCTAAAGTCACTGTACCCACAGTTGCTGGACCCTCTTCGTTTTAACCTACACTGGTTCCCCATTGCAGACCGTATTACCTTCCAAATCTGCTCATTGACTCACAAGATACCATATGGGGAGGCCCCTGCCTACATGTCAGATTTGATAGATCTACCTTCAAGAAATGCATCGGTGAATGGTCGATCCTACCTTAATCTACATTATCCAAGCTGCAAGTCTGTAAAATATAAACTGCTCTTTTCATCTTCTTTCTCCTACGTCAGCCCAAAATCTTGGAAAGCTCTACCTAAAAGTGATTGACGACCACCAGCTATTCAAGAAATCCTTAAAAACATTTTTATTCGAGAAGGCTTATCCCTCACTTAATGCTAAGCCTTCATCTTCCTCATGTTGACTATACCCGTTTAGCCACCGACTACTTCCACCTCGTAAAGTATCCTTGTATTATCCTCTTGTTCATTCCACACCTTCTCACTTTTGTGTCACTACCCTCTATGCATTGCAATCCCTTGTAATTTTGTAAGCCACATTGTGCTCGCTATACTGGGAAAATGTGGGGTATAAATATATGAAAATAAATAAATAAATAAAGATGCCCCTTCACCCATAAGGGCTATTATAGTGGTGTACAGTGGGTGTAGCGGGTCTTGGGTGGGTTTTGGGGGGCTCAGCAGACAAGATAAGGGTGCAACGGTAAGATGGGTACTTGGGTAATAGCATTTATATAGCACTACCAGTGACAATCAATTATTGGTGTTAAAAAGCACTTAATTGGAAGTCAATGGGAGTTATGTGCGCATCTGCCCTATTCCCATTCTGTAATATGTGCCTAATTTTCATTAGTGGCATAGGAGATCATGGGTGGGTCATGGACATTCCTAGGATTTATGCTCAGTGTTATGGGATACCTGCATTTCCACGCAAAACTGCAATTAGATGGGTGCAAGCACTTACACTAGCCTTTGGCAGGTGCCCAATATTAGATACAAACCCCCGGAATCTGTATTGCGTGACTTTTTCTGGATTTGCCTGTGCAACTTAATTAATTAATTTATTTGTTACATTTGTATCCCACATTTTCCCCACCTATTTGCAGGCTCCATGTGGCTTACATAATACCAAAAAGGTGATCATCAGTCCGGTATGGAAACAAATACAATTTGATATTGGGGTTGGGTAAGGTTAGTATATTCAGGTGCATAGGGATCGAAGATAGGAAGGAATATATAGCATCCAATACAATCTATGGTTTTGCTGTGTTGCAGAGTTGATTCATCTAAGTTAGGTTGGTGGGGAATGCTTTTCTGAATAAGTAGGTCTTTAGTGATCTCCTGAAGTTTAGATGGTCGTAGATTGTTTTCACGATCTTTGGCAGTGCATTCCACAATTGTGTGCCTATGTAAGAGAAGTTGGATGCATAGGTTAATTTGTATCTGAGTCCTTTGCAGTTTGGGTAGTGGAGATTCAAGTAGGTATGTGATGCTCTGGTTCTGTTTCTGGTTGGGAGATCGATCAGGTTGACCATATATCCTGGGAGTTCACTGTAGATAATCTTGTAGACCAAGGTGCAGATTTTGAAGGTGATACGTTCCTTGATTGGGAGCCAGTGCAGTTTTTCTCGGAGGGGTTTGGCACTTTCGAAACGTGTTTTACCGAATATCAATTACTACTACTACTACTACTTATCATTTCTATAGCGCTACTAGATGTACGCAGCACTGTACACTTGAACATGAAGAGAGGTCCCTGCTCGACAGAGCTTACAATCTAATTAGGACGGAGAAACAGGACAAACAAGAGATAAGGGAATATTAAAGTGAGGATGATAACATAGGGGTTCTGAACAATTGAATAAAGGTTAGGAGTTTAAAGCAGCATCAAAAAGGTGGGCTTTTAGCTTAGATTTGAAGACGGCCAGAGATGGAGCTTGACGTACCGGCTCAGGAAGTCTATTCCAGGCATATTCCAGATAACAAGCCAATCAGTGCTGATAATCGCCAATTAACAATCAATTATTGACACTGGCATTAATTGGAATTTATGCACACAACTTGCTAAGCATATTCTGTAAAGTGATGCACGTAACTGCTAAGGTGCATAGCTGAAAAGGGGGTATGGCCATGGGTGTGGCATGGGTGGGTGATGGGCATTTCTATAATCCATTGACGTTGTTATTGAATACACCCGATCAGAGCCTAATTTAGGCGTCAGTATTTTACACCAAGCTTACTTGGCGTAACTCGCCATGACTAAATTTAAATGTTTGGAGAGGTGTTTGACGTTTTCTATAAACCATGCAAAACTTTAGGCTTATTCTATAGTGTGGCTAAATTTAGGCATATTTTATAGAATATGCCTAGGCATATTTTTTGGGGGGTGCCAATTTTTTGGGTGTGATATATAGAATATTGCCCAAAATATCCATTAAGCTACTATTCTATGAAGACCGTTCCATGAAGAAAAAACATTATAGAATTCTGGCTTAACGTGGATCATTCCGACACCTAACTTTGGTCAACATATACAGAATTCCCAACTAAGCTTTAGAATACTGCTAGTTACACGTGTAACTGCCACATTTAGACATGAGCATGTATACCTGTCATACAGCTAGCATAAGTACTTGTGCGTAAAGTTACGTGCAACTGTGGACATATGCTAAAAGTCTCAAGAAAGATATAGTGGATTTGGAAAAGGTACAGAGAAGGGCGACAAAAATTCTAAAGAGGATGGGATGATTTCCCTATGAGGAAAGGCTAAAGCGGCTAGGGCTCTTCAGCTTGGAGAAAAGACGGCTGAGGGGAGATATGATAGAGGTCTATAAAATAATGAGTGGAGTGGAACGGGTAGACGTGAACCACTTGTTTACTCTTTCCAAAAATACTAGGACTAGGGGGCACATAATGAAGTTATAAAGTAGTAAATTTAAAGCAAATTGGAGAAAGTATTTCTTCACTTAACGTGTAATTAAACTCTGGAATTCGTTGCCAGAGAATGTAGTAAAAGCAGTTAGCTTAGCAGGGTTTAAAAAGGCTTGGATGGATTCCTAAAGGAAAAGTCCATAGACCATTATTAAGATGGAGAAAATCCACTGCTTATTTCTAGGATAAGCAGCATAAAATGTATTGTACTGATTTGGGATCTTGCCAGTTATTTGTAACCTGGATTGGCCACTATTGGAAACAAGATGCTGGGCTTGATGGCAGCACTTATGTTCTTTTGTTCTATAACAATTAAGTGCTTAACTGCTGTTATTGAATTTGTGCTTTAGGTGCCCAATTCTAGGCAACCTGTACAGAATTAACTCCTTAGTGTGTAACAGCTTGATATGCCCCTTCCTCACCCATGAACCTCTCACATCTATGCCCCTGGCAGTTATACACTATAGAATTTGGGCGCTGACATTATAGAAGTGCAGTTATGTGTCTCACTGCAAATTATGGCCAAGTAGTGCCAATAAGTGCCAATATTTGCCAATGATTTGATGTTAATATCATCTAATAAGGCAATTAATTTATGTGCATAATTGCCATTATTCTATGACCTGTACATGCAATTTTGCATGCTAAGCAAGATTATAGAATGAGGGTTAAGTGTGCCAAACTATAGCAGGGAGCCTGGTAGAAATGTGTTCCATATAGGAACATAGGTGCCTACTTTTATTTATAGCAGGGGTCTCCAATCTTGATGTTTGAGGGCTCCAATCTCAGTGCGTTTTTACTAGCAAAAAAGGTGCCAGCACTCAAATGCTAGACCACCCTTCAGGGTTGGGGTGATCACTGAGGGACCCACCCCACAATAGCCAGGCCCCCTGCAACCAGTCACAGAATCTATGACAAATCAGAATTAGTGTGTAGGGCCTGAGCTCTATCTTTAAAACTTGGGGTCCATGGGTCAATTTTAGCAGACAATAGAAAAGGTGCCAGTACTCAGTACCCTCAAGTACCCCCTCAAAAAAAGTCCTGCTTTTATCACATATAGCAGTGATTTTGATTTCTACAGGCATTTCTTTTTTCTTTCATTTAGGAGGCTTATCAACATGAGCTATTGTTAAGACATGTTATTTTACTGTTAACCCCTGTAATTAGCTTGATTGTTCTATACTTGGCTCACTTTTGATAATGTGATGTCATAATGCCTCATTCCACCAATGGCTAACAGCCAACCTCATCAGTGATGTCACAATGGCCTGATCACCTACACATGGGTCCCTTTTATCCAGTACATTTGTTCTAGCAAAAGAGGTGCCGATACTCAAATGCGAGGCCACCCTTCAGGGGTGGGGTGATCACTGAGGGACCCACCCCACAATAGCCAGGCCTCCTGCAACCAGTCACAGAATCTATGACAAATCAAAATTAGTGTGTAGGGCCTGAGCTCTTTCATTAAAACTTGGGGTCCATGGGTCAATTTTAGCAGACAATGGAAAAGGTGCCGGTACTCAGTACCCCCAAGTACCCCCTCAAAAAAAGTCCTGTGCAATTCAATCAGGTTTTCATGATTTCCCCAAATGAATATGCATGAGATCTATCTGTAGATACCGCCTCCATTGTATGGAAAGAGATCTCATGCATATTCATTGGGGAAATCCTGACAACCCAACCCGGTGAGAGCTCAGGTTGGAGTCCCCTTCTTTCTAGAGTACTTGCCTAACCAAGTACATGTGCACTTAGGGGACGATATCCGGCTGGCATGCACGACGTGAGGGGAAAAGCAGCTGCGGGGCGGAGAATAGTGGTAGAGGAAGGCCTCTGCTAGCGGGGATTGGGGAGCCCTGCCAGCCAAGGTATGTGGAGTTGCGGCAGGGGCAGGGAGGTGGGGCAAAATGTGCCCCCCACATACAAACACTTTGGGCTCCGGTCTCCCCAATTTTTGTGGTCTGGTTACACAGCGGTCCGTTGCGAGGGGCTGCAGCTGCAGAAGTCCTGGGGGGGGGGGGGGGGCAATAACGACAGCCCTGTCCCAGGCCCAGCTGAGTATCTCAGTGTCCATGGACATAGTAATGCTTACTGCAGCTTTGTAAAAGGAGCCTTATGTAAGTTAAAAGAGTATTTACAGAAAAGCATTTAGACAGAATTTTGGCAGTTATGTGCATATATGAATACCTGTGTGCATAAATGCCATTACTCTAAACATCTGAATGCATAATTGGTATATAAATATTAGCACCTATATTATGGCATTATTGTTAAGGGATCTGCTTCTACCTGGATAAGTGTTACTGAAAATTGGGCCCTCTATTTTTATTTACATACAAACTAACTTCATAATATAGTAACATAGTAGATGACGGCAGAAAAAGACCTGCACGGTCCATCCAGTCTGCCCAACAAGATAAACTCATATGTGCTACTTTTTGTGTATACCCTACCTTGATTTATACCTGTCCTCTTCAGGGCACAAACCGTATAAGTCTGCCCAGCACTATCCCTGCCTCCCAACCACCAGCCCCGCCTCCCACCACCGGCTCTGGCACAGACCGTATAAGTCTGCCCAGCACTATCCCCGCCTCCCAACCACCAGCCCCGCCTCCCACCACCGGCTCTGGCACAGACCGTATCAGGGGCGTAGCCAGACAACAGATTTTGGATGGGCCTAGGCAAGAAGTGGGTGGGCACCAAGTGTTGTCCCCTTCACCCACCACCAAAAAAAAAAATCTCAGCTGGCGGGAAAACACTTCTTTCCACCTTAGCAGGCTGCAGCAGGCACGTGCTGAAAACTGAGCATGCGCAGGTGCTGGTACCCTGAAGAACAGCGTTTTCATTACCATCAGGGGGAAGTCTTCTGCTGGCAGAACTTGGGATCCCCACCTGCTACCGCTAATACGTGTGCTGCTGTTGGGTGGGCCTGAGCCCTAATTGGGTGGGCCCCCGGCCCACCCAGGCCCACCTGTGGCTACGCCACTGGACCGTATAAGTCTGCCCAGCACTATCCCCGCCTCCCAACCACCAGCCCCGCCTCCCACCACCGGCTCATAATGCCATAACGGAACATTGTAAGCTTAATTCTATATCATCATCCATGTACTCCATGTAACACCAATTGTATCTTTTACTCTTGAATGGCGAATGCCATAACGGAATATTGTAAGCCACATTGAGCCTGCAAATAGGTGGGAAAATGTGGGATACAAATGCAATAAAATAAATAAATGAATATAGCCAATAGTCTCGACTGCAGCTGACTTGCATAATCATTGGTCACAAAAACCTTCATGAACTCCTTTACACATCAAAAGTTTAAAAAATAATCTCAGGGGTCAATACAACAGCATGAAATACAAAGCCCAAGATTCTGGGGCTGAATTTTACAGCTTTCTTCACATTTCGGGTTCTGGTCTTGAAAAGAATTTACAGGAAATATTTAGCTAAGCTGGACTTTTTATGGATGCATAAGGGGAGCAGAAAGATTGGGTTCAGCTCTTCTTTCCTCACTTTTTTTGCATTCATTTTCCCTATTTCACGTTCAGTATGGTATTAAATATGTTTTAATGTCCTCTCACTGAATGTGTAGAATGAGTTATTTATATTGTGCCCTGCAGTGCACTTAAAGCTTACAATCAGCAATTTCTCCAAAGAGGAAAACTTCCAAGAAGGAAAAAAAATAATGACTCCAAAGAGTCATTTCAGCAGCAAAGTAGATTAAATATCTACCATATTAGTCACAGAGCATTAGATGGAATTGGATTGACTGGGAAGAGGTCAAAGAGTTGTTGAAGGTTTTAGCCCACTGGAGGAGCAATGAAATGCAACCACACTTAAAATCATTAGCCTCAAAGCCTTTGATATGAGATCCAAACATTTAAGAGCTCACACAAGCCGCCTCTGTCTTGCCAGAAGGAAAGGAAAATATCAAAAACCTTTGTCATTAAACCAAATCATAAATGGACTTGAGTAAAAAGTATGAGAATGAAGGAGGGAAAAGAGACAGAAGAAAAGTGACCATAAAAGAGAGAGAGAGAGTAAAGGAAGGGAGGGAATTGATGGGAGGAGAAAGGGTCACTCTCCTTCCAGTAATGCTGATCCCTGGTTGCCAGTAATCAGGTTTATTTTAACAAATGAGTCTTAAAGAGTCCTCGGTGTTCATATCTGGGACAGAAGAAAAGCCCTTCCACTGGCATTTGCAAATCTCTTTCTCTTTATTCTGCCATTTGCAACAGCGGGCACCTCGGACTCCCGTGTTCTCTTGCATGGATGACAGCATTGTTAAGGAAGGGTTCATGCTCTCTGAACTTAGAGCTGCAAAGATAAAGAAGGGAGATCAGAATGGTGAGAAGGAGGAACACAAAAGTCTTATAAATCAATGAGAGAACCTCAGCAGCTGATTTTCTATAGCCAGAAAGCGCCTAAGACAGAGGTAGCATAAGGACCTTAAACAGCCAAGGTAGCTAAGGAAATCTACTCAGCAGTGACAGGATTTTGGAAATGTCTGTGCTTTCCAACTAGATTTTATGGCAAGTAAATTGAGGGGATTTTTTAATGTGTATTTATTTATTTATTTATTTTTGCAAGAACATATGAGAAAGAGAAATCCTGTAGCCATAAACCAGCTGAGAGAATGCTGATTTAATATATCTTTGCTTCATGTTCAAAATGCCATTTATGACAAATGTTACTAAACACCATGAAAGTTTTGTCAGTGAACTGCACTGTTACTTCTCAGGAGTGTTACATGTGCCTCTCGAGAATTTCATGGAAGAAAGATTTTCCTCAGGGGGGTGAAACCTGTTGTCATCTGTATTGGTCGATCTGTGCCAAATGTATCTTGCTTTAAAATCCATCCAATGATTGCAAATGTTTTCAAAATAACGAAGCATTTATGTTTGTCTGAAATCTAACCATCTTATTGTTTTGAATCGATATTGCGTTCCCAATACCTTGCTTTGATCACCAATCAGAAAATCGGGAGCAGGTGTCATCTGAAATTCATCAAAATGTTTCTTGACAGCTAATTTAAATTCCTCTGTGTGCATTTTGAAAGCATGTTATAGTACACAATTAAGAGGGACCCGAACCCCTAATCTCTTCTACCCTACACTCCATTGTTACCCCACCTTTGTGCCCCACTTGTATAATCCTGGCTTGGGAATAAGTTCAATCGATCTTACTTTGTGAATTTTTTTTATCAGTTAAAATATGCTGTTTTAACAATTGTACCTTATAAATATTTTCATTTTCAGAAGACTGTAGGTATAATCAGGGTCCCTCATGTACTAAAGCTTTTTTCCCCCCAATCTATCTCTGTGGGATAACTTTTACAGCCCAAGGAAATGTGTGAACACTCGGAAAACAAACTCCCACAGTAAAAAATACAGTGATACATTTTAAAATCTCCGTTAAGTAGAGAGGTGTGGTAGCCGTGTTAGTCCACTCTTAAAGGTTATCAATAGAAATCAAACCAAATAAAACATGGAAAAGAAAATAAGATGATACCTTTTTTATTGGACATAACTTAATACATTTCTTGATTAGCTTTCGAAGGTTGCCCTTCTTCCTCAGATCAGATCTGAGGACGAAGGGCAACCTTCGAAATCTAATCAAGAAATGTATTAAGTTATGTCCAATAAAAAAGGTATCATCTTATTTTCTTTTCCATGTTTTAAAATCTCTGTTGAAATCTTCCCCTTTCACAAGAGCTATGTAGGTCTCAGCTGAAGAAGCCTCCTTCTAAACCAGAGGTCTCCAAGCCCGGTCCTCAAGGACCACAGTGCTTCAGGTTTTCAGGATTTTCACAAAAATTATGTATGACAGCTATTTGCATTCAGTGCCTCCATTGTATTCATATAGATCTCATGCATATTCATTATGATCTGAAGATTCTTTTCTGACTGCAGAGAAAGTAGCTCCAAATTGAATTTAACATAGACTTCACTCTCTGGAACGATTGCAAGGATAGCTATATTGAATATCCCTGAACTCTATTTTGCATACATCGCTTCAGTGATATGCAAATACTACTACTACTACTACTACTTAACATTTCTAGAGCGCTACTAGGGTTACGCAGCGCTGTACAAAATAAACAAAGAAGGACGTTCCCTGCTCAAATGAGCTTACAGGTTCGTGCATATTCATAAGGGATATCCTGAAGACCAGAGTAATGCGCATCCCTTGAAGACTGCAGTTTGACATCCCCGATCTGAAAGGCTTCCCCTCCCTTATTATTTAATTGTGATCATTGAAATCGTGGACTCCCCACTGAATTCTTAGGAACACCTGCCAGAGCATTTTCTCGTAATGAGGATTATTTTTATTCATAAATGCTAATTTTGTTTATCCTTATGAAATATGATTAGATTCTGAACAAGTTAACAAGCTGCTCTAACTTTCAAGAAACAAAAAAATTAAAAAAAAGGAACGGAAATGTTTCGGCCATTGTCCAAATTAATTATGGTCATTTTGTACATTTATTGATATATAAACATTTGTTTTTCTACAATTGCAAGGGCATATACAACGTTATGAGATTGCGCACGGTAAAAATATGTTCACATTTCTACAATAAATGTTTGCTTCATTAGGTGCTCAAGATTTTTGTACATTTCAGAAAACGGAGCCTGGACACTTCCTTGTGAAAATTGTTTGCTGGTGAAATGCTTGAATGGTGAAATGGTGAAATGCTTGAATGTTTTCACTTATATACACTGTCAGCTAGCACATTTGCTTATTTCCGATCTGAGGAAGAAGGGCAACCTTCGAAAGCTAATCAAGAAATGTATTAAGTTATGTCCAATAAAAAAGATATCATCTTATTTTCTTTTCCATGTTTTATTTTGTTTGATTCCTATTGATAACCTTAAGAGTGGACTAACACGGCTACCACACTCCTCTACTTTGCTGGTGATACAAATAGAGAAATTCACTGCTATGTCTAACGAGAGTATTACCGGGCAGTTTTCATTCATTCAGGGTACTACAAAGTACCCTTGCTGCCTGAAGTGGTATATTTCTGCACAAGGACAATGCGAAGGAATGTTTGACACTTCTTACATTTTTTTGGTCTCTAAAATCTTATGTTCTCAGTCTCCAAAGGATTCATTTTCTTTCTAAAGACGGCTTGGGGCCTAGGGAACCACTTAAACTTTTTCTGCCATGCTTTTGGCCAAGAAACACAGAGTGTTGGTGAAATATAAACACAGGGCGTTTTTTCTTTGACCTGCCTTCCAATGTGATGGGATAGTGTTGTTAGTTTATGTGAGAGAAAATAGCATAGACTTTCAGGGAAAAAAAAAAAAGAGTGGAATTGGATTAAGGCCTTTGTACACATCTCAATGCTGAGGGGACTTAGCGATAGTTGTAGACACTTAAAGGAGCTCTCATGCTGAAGCTTATCCCAGATTTTCTACAATAAAGATTTGAATATCAACAGTGTTTTGCAACTTCCAGCACTAATATATAAACTTCTCCCCCTTTGAAACTTAGAAATCCTTCCAAATGTTAGTAACTCCCTCTACACAAACATATAAGCCTATAGCTAAACAAACTCATTTGGAAATGTAATTTGCAAGCTTGCTTTATTTTGCTTGGTAGGCGATTTGAAGGTTTGCTTTAGTATGCAAGAAATACTTCTCATTTTTACAAATTCATTCTGCTTTACTCTTGACAGTAGAGGCCAAATTATACTTTAATTTTGTCAAACTAAGGGGAATGCCACTCCTACATGTTGTAAACACAAGTTTAAGAACAGGTTTTGACTTTGTAAAAATGGTTTCTAAACTGAGTCTGGTTCCAATGGTATCATGAAAGATTAGAAGCAGCTGCCAACAGATTCTATTTCATTGACTGCGGAAGAAAACTCTAGATTTGAAGGACTAAATATATTTTGGATTTTCTATTCTGAGAACCAGTTAGGGACTAGGACCTTTTGCTAACGGAAGATGATATATTAAATAGTTTATTGTATGTGGATAGGCGAGCTGGGTATAATTTAACAGTGCAAAGATGGGGGGAAAGAGTTTGTTCGCTGATATCGGGCATTACGGATTGGATTCGGTAAATTGTGCCGAAAAATTGGGGTGGCAAAAATTATACGCTGAGTAGTATTGTATAAAGGGTACCCACATTTTATAAAATAGCACCTGAGGGGCCCTTTTACAAAGGGGAGGTAAACCCAACCTAAGTTTCAGTGATACAAATATTAGATTACAGTAATCTGTAAATTATAAGTCCCACCAAAGCTCAGCCTACGTGTACACCTACAAGTAAAATACATGCGCTCTCAGTGAAGTAATTTGGGGTACTGTAAGAAGCACCGACACAGTCAATTTTCCTGCGTTTATTTCTTTAAAATATATCCATATCTCTCTATTTTGAATCTCACCATTGTGGACTTTAGTATAATTTGGCAGTAAATTTTCTTAAACTTTATTACATATATTATAGCGTGTATGCCAATGCTATTTTCTTTTCAAGTACTAGTTTGCTTGTTTGTATATTATAAATTAATAAATAATAATAATAATAATAATAATAATAATAATAATAAAAGTAAAATACATTCCCCAGGATTCTGTAAAGGTCACCCAAAGGTGGGTGTACAATTTAGAACATGAATCACAAGTCCATATGCAAACTAATTAGATAATTGGACAATAAGAATTAATTCTTGACATCAAGAAGCACTTAATTGGCAGTAAGGGCAGTTACGCATTGATCGGCCCAATGCCTTAGTCTATAACATGTGCGCCTAAGTTTCATTGTGAGCAAGTCTAAAGTTGGCTTAGTCATGGGATGGGCACATGGCACTGTAAAAATACACCTAGGCATATTCTATAAACTACACCTACAGTTAGAATACCTAGCGCCCATCCATGCGACTAAATTTAGTTGCAGGTAATTAATTGGTGTAAAGGCCGGCGACTGAGGTTCCCTTTTACAAAAGCGCAAAAGGGCCTACACGCATCTAGAGCATGCCACATAAGCATTACTGTTTGCCCTGGGTGGTAATTCCGAATTTGGCGTGCACCAAAAACCAGGGGCATAGCCAGACTTCGGCGGGAGGGGGGTCCAGAGCCCGAGGTGAGGGGCACATTTTAGCCCCCCCCCTGCTGCCGCCAACCCCCCCTGCCGCCGCCGACCCCACCCGGCGCTCCTGCCACTGCCACCACCAACAACTTTGACCCCCCATGCTGACGACCCTCTCAACCCCCCTCCCACCGCCAACCCTCTCCCACCGTCCCCTACCTTTGATGGCGGAGGACCCCAACCCCGCCAGCCGAGGTCCTCTTCTTCTGGCGCAAGGCTTCATTCCGTTTCTGTGAGTCTGACGTCCTGCACGTTGTACGAAGACTTGCACCGGAAGAAGAGGACCTTGGCTGGCGGGGGTTGGGGTCACCCGCCAGCAAAGGTAGCAGGCGGGGGAGGGTTGGTGGTGGGAGGGGGTCAAGAGTGTTGTCAGCAGGGGGGTCCAGGGCCAAATCTATGGGGGCCCAAGCCCCCGTGGCCCCACATAGATACGCCACTGCCGAAAACGTGTGGTAGAGCGCCCACCCAGTGGTAAACAGCATTTGGCATGTGCTGCATGCTTGCCACCCAGATAGCACGTGACACCTTACTGCTAAGTCAATGGGTGGTGGTAAGGTCTCAGGCTAAAAATGGATGCACACTAGTTTTCATTTTGCCACATATCCCTTTTTTTCCAGACGCGATACAATAACGGTCCGGCACATGCCAAACACCCACACCCACACTGCCGCAGGCCAATTTTTGAGACCTTTGTAAAAAAAAGCCCGTGATTTAGGCATAAAGCAGGAGTATTCTATATCACCACAAATAAATTTAAGAAATGCCCATGAGCCATCCATTCCATGCCAGTGGTCATGCCGCCTTTCAGTTCTGCATCTTATGTGCAGAACTTTACAGAATACGCTTAGCAAGTTCTGTGCGGAAATTCTAATTAATGCCAATTAGTTTTAACAATTGCCTGTGAAATACAATTATCAGCGCTGATTGGCTTGTTAATGCACAGACAAATCAGAATATGGCCTGATCTGTGCACGCAACTCGGTCGCACTATAGAATCTGGAGAGGAATATGCACGAAGGGGGCCCTTCTACAAAGGAGCGTAGAGGCCTATGCGCATCCAACATGCATCAAATTGATGCTACTGCTTGGCTACCGCGTGCCCCGGATGGTAATTCCATCTTTGGCGGGTGCCCAAAACACGCAGTAGAAAATATTTTCTATTGTTTAATGCATTGCGCTTACCCGGCGGTAATTGGTAGTTGATGCACTCTGGATGCTTAACGCCTGGTTAACATGTCAGACCTTACCGCTAAGTCAATGGGTGGCGGTAAGGTCTCAGGCAAAAAATGGACGTTCGCTGGGTTTCATTTTGCCGCACAACCATTTTCTGGCACATTAAAAAAGATGGATACAGGAAAGAGCTAACACCCTAATTATCAAACGGCACTGTTCACCTTAGTGGAGAAAAAAAAGCTTCAGTGATGCCACCCAGCCAGCCCGAGAATATCAGATTATAAGGCGTGGGCCCGGCGCAATATCATATAGCCCCAAAAAACTCCACAGTAGCTTAGTGTCATAGGGTTCAAATGATAGACAGGTTCATGTATCCGTAGGTCAATTAACTCAAATCACAGTAGTGTTGCGCTGTCAATCAGTAGCGCCTATCCACTACGGTGGACAGTGCCGTTTGATAATTAGGGTGTTAGCTCTTTCCTGTATCCATATTTTTTGCACAGAGGGTGTGAAGCTGTGGTTCGCATTTCGAATACAAAGTTTGAGCTTGAGTGAACTAGTAGACATTTAAAAAGATGCCTTGTTTAGGCACGCTGAGGAAATGGACCAGCGTTGTATCCAAAACACGTACCTATGCCAGCGCAGGGCACTTTTGGGCATGCCTTAGAAAAAGGGGTCCTAATTTAGTATCCTGAAAAAAAGTCATTCCGAACAGAGGGGTCTTTACAGTCTGCAGCCCCTCATTACCTCTCTACCCTCATTTCCCCTTACGTTCCCGCCCGTAACCTCCGCTCACAGGACAAATCCCTCCTCTCAGTACCACCGCCAACTCCAGGCTCCGCTCATTCTGCCTCGTCTCACCCTATGCTTGGAATAAACTTCCTGAGCCCTTACGCCAAGCCCCCTCCCTACCCATCTTCAAATCCTTGCTCAAAGCCCACCTCTTCAATGTTGCTTTCGGCACCTAACCTTTATACCTTTCAGGAAATCTAGACTGCCCCTATTTGACTGACTGTACATTTGTCCTTTAGATTGTAAGCTCCTTTGAGCAGGGACTGTCCTTCTATGTTAAATTGTACAGCGCTGCGTAACCCTTGTAGCGCTTTAGAAATGTCAAGTAGTAGTAGTTTACAGAATATGGGAGGCAAAGATTGGGTGGAAATCACTTGAAATTGATATTCTCGACTCCTAGAGAGGTTAGGTATAAGTGAGTGCATTCAGTTACTCTTCCCTATCTAACTGCAAAATGGTGGAATAACAATTCCACTTCAAATACAGAGTATTTCTTGCTATAAGATGTTTCAAGAGATATGTGTCGGGTATGACTTGAAGTGGGGGCATTCTTATTTTTATGGTGGGTGTTTTATGGCTTGTAATTCCCGGTATGTCCAGTCTTTTTATTAGATGATTTTCAGTGACCGGTTTTCTGCTCCACAGATTCTCAGCACAAGCGCGAGGGCAGTTCCTTGAAAAAGCCTAACACGGCGAAACGGCACCCCGTCGGAACGATTAAAAATCGAGATACGTGCTTGTTGCCTTAAGAATTATACATACGAAGTATGAACTCAGATAGGAGGTTTTTTTTTTTGCCAATGAAGATTTCACCCCGTAGACTAGAATGAAACAAACTCGAGTCCGGGGCTACAGAAGCTTTTTCCTCCATAACAACAAAGAAAAAGAAAATTATTGTCACGCTGTTTTGACCACTATTTGAATGTACAGCAAAGCTTGTATTAGGCTGAGTGGGATAGTCCGTTGAATTGGTTAAAGGTATCTTTTTATTACATGTAAACTGCATTGCGGTATGTTAGCGATTTATAAGAAATAAAAATAAAGTAAAGTAAATTACAAATATTAACATCATGGATCATCCTAGTTGCCTAAATTTTGAGTACCTTTTATTGAATTTTTTCCATGCTGTATAAGATATGCATTTATTTACAGAATTGCGCTTAGATAGAATGTTGGCATTTAAAGGCATATCATATGCTATTATTCTAATGATTTAGGTACGCAATTCTTGAAAGATTGTTTCTGTGCAATGTATAGAATTGCTTTCTATATGGTTCATCGTCTTTGGAATTTAAAAGGTTTAGGTCAGCCATTCCCAGCGCATCCCTTGGGGGCACATCTAGTCGAGAGTTTTCAGAATCTCCACAATGAATATTCATGAGTTAGATTTGCATGCAATTGTGGCAGTGGGTGCACATCTACCTCACACATATTCATCCTGGATATCCGGAAAACACAATGGGACAAGTTATGCCCCGAGGACTGGGTTGGAAATGACTGGTTTACTTGCTATAAGGTACTGGTGGCTGCAGTTTAATCCAAGCAGGGTCAAGTCCCAAAGACTGTTATAATAGAATAGGCAGTTGTCATAATGTTACTTGGAACAGATGCAAGATTTATTGAGGGTTTAGTATGTTACACAAGTCCTGCTTTCAATTCGCTGTATCATATGCTTAGAGGTAGCCTGTTTTTTCTCGATTAGTACATCTGGGCTATCACTGTGCTTTTAAATGAATATCAAAACAAACAATTTAGATGCAAATATATTACATTTCAAAACGTAAAAAAAAAAATGGATAGGGGAATTTTTGGTCCATCAATTCACCACCTTTGCCTTCTTAATTTGTGCTAGCTGAGGAGTTTGTGTAAACTATTTAAAATTAAGCAGACATACTCGTCCAATAAAACAGCTTTCCACGGAAAGAAATCCGCAGGGACCCAACATGGTGGAAGAACACATGTTGGAAATTATGCGTGGTAATTTTGTTTGTTGCATGACTGATAAAAATGTGATAGGAGGTTCATACTGTTGCATTCGGAAAAAAAATTAAGACATAACTGCCTCGTCTAGTTGGAAGGCATGTGAGGCACTTCGCCCATTGAATCGGATACAATAGTTTGTACATGAATAAAGTTATCTCCAGTACTGAATAGGACGGTGTCAGTGGGAGGGTAAGAAAGGAGGAACTTGAAAACTGAAAAGAGGCTTTTTAAGAAAATGAAGGTCAGAGTCCAGCTGCTTTGGGAAGCAGCGGGACAACAAAATGTTGGACAGGCCTAAATAAAGACAACTATGACACACTCACTTACACACACACACACACGTACGTACATAGCAGAGGTTTTATGCTTCAAGTAGCTATTATATTAACTTACATTTTCATAGGCAAAGACTGAGAGGACCCCCACCCTGTTTTTTTTTTATTTCTTATACACAGATGATGAAGAGCTTCTGTAAAGCTGCAACTTTAAAGGAACAGATGAAAAGAAGCAACCAAAGGTAAGAAAAAAAAGGAATTCTAATGATTACAATATATTTAACATTTTGATTGGTAGAAAACAACATTCGTCTGACATTCATTTCTCAACCCCCCCCCCCCACCACCACCACCACCCCTCAGATTTAAACATTCATGTAGGAAGAAAAACAAGACACACTAATTATTCAGCTGGGTTTGATGCTTGTTTCACACAAGGCCTCTAGCTAAATACGACAAAGAGATGGGAATGAAGCCTTTAACTGTCAGCGTACATAGGGTTTTTGCTGTTCTTCGCTCATCATCAAACTGATTGGATCTGCCTCCCTTAAAAATACCTAATCTATAGCATTGTAAGATTTCTTTAATAAATATTTGCATTATGAGTTATTTTAATGACTAGGTGTTTGGTTGCCATCGGTCTCTGTTTGCGATCTTTCATGTATCTCTCCTTGTTCAGTTATTAGTGGTCAAATGATCAAAACCCAATGGTTCTAAAATTTATGATGGAAACTTCAAAGAGCATTATATAAACAGACTTACTGCTTGGCCCTGCATGTTGACATTTGCCTGACAGCACAGAATGGGACTGGAAAAGTTAGTGACGTGCAAGATGTCTTCCAGCTTTCTGATGCTATTCTCCCTCTGTGAAAATAGCAGAATATTTTCAGTGTTGAATCTGGATCAAGATTTCTGGCTGAATCAAAACTTTCATGTATCTGCGCCTTGCTTTTCCAAGCAGATTATATCAGAAGGCTGGTTTGATTGTGTTTCCTTGTGGATGAAGCTGTGAAATTCCCCCTCCCCCACGAAAAAAAAGAAAATCCTAGAAGCAAAATGTTCATAACTGTATTCCAATGAGATTTACAAAGTGCAGGTAGTACTTTGTCTTACAGGTATGAAAAAGGTACAGAGAAGGGCAATGAAAATGATAAAGGGGATTGGACGACTTCCCTATGAGGAAAGGCCAAAGCAGCTAGGGCTCTTCAGCTTGGAGAAAAGATGGCTGAGGTGTGATATGGTAGAGGTCTATAAAATAATGAGTGGAGTGGAACAGGTAGACGTGAATCACTTATTTACTCTTTCCAAAAAATACTAGGACCAGGGGGCACACAAAGAAGCTACAAAGTAGTAAATTTAAAATGAATCAAAGAAAATATTTCTTCACTCACTTAAACTCTGGGATTCATTGCCGAATAATGTAGCAAAAGCGGTTAGCTTAGCAGGGATTAAAAAAAAGGTTTGGATGACTTTCTAAAGGAAAAGTCCATGGATCATTATTAAAATGGACTGGGGGGGAAAAATCCACTGCTTATTTCTCGGATAAGCAACATAAAATGTATTGTACTGTTTTGGGATCTTGCCAAGTACTTGTGACCTGGATTGGCCACTGTTGGAAACAGGATGCTGGGCTTGATGGACCTTCGGTCTGTCCCAGTATGACAATACTTATGTACGTATGTACTTATAAACTTTCCATCCTAAACTGGTGGTGTTTCCAAGGTGTATAAATCTCCTGTTTATCTGTAAATTAAATGGAGGAAACATCAGAAAGGCTCATTAGATTTAATTGATAACCACAAATTGGTCTTACCTTTTCTACTAATGGTAGATTGGTTTACATGATTTTGATTACCAGGCACTTTTTTTTTCTCTAGGTAATAAATTGCAGCACCATTTAGGGAAGTTTATGAAGGAAAACGATGATAAAGGTTAAAATATGTATAGAATTTAAGATAAGCTTTTCATTCTATGCCAGTACTGTAAATGTCTCAAAAAAGGTTGAAGCTCTACAGATAACATACTTCACAGAATCCCAACCTCCTTCTATCGGAACCCATGTGAAATGGCATTTGTAAGAGCAGCATTGCACACTTTACATGGGAAAGCATTCAAAAAATTAAACTTGGGAAAGCATTCAAAACATTAAACTTCTCCGGGTTTCAGATTCTTTCAAAGCCAAAAATGCTCATTCTTCTTAGAAAAGATCATTGCATTACAGCCTTTCTGCCCTGCATTCACGCCTGGTTGTTTTAAAGGAATTTAGACTGTGTCACATTTGTAAAGCTTCCAGGACTAGAGTGGAGGACTGGCCTAATGGTTAGAGCACCAGGCTTGCAATCCAGAGGTGGCCAATTCAAATCCCACTGCTGCTCCTTGTGATCTTGGGCAAATCATTTAACCCTCCATTGCCTCAGGTACAAACTCAGATTGTGAGCTCTCCTGGGACAGAGATGGGACAGAGATATCCAGAGTACCTGAATGAACTCACCTAGAACTACTACTGAAAAAGGTGTGAGCAAATAATTTTTTTTGTTACATTTGTACCCTGTGCTTTCCCACTCATGGCAGGCTCAATGCAGCTTACATGGGGCAATGGAGGGTTAAGTGACTTGCCCAGAGTCACAAGGAGCTGCCTGTGCCTGAAGTGGGAATTGAACTCAGTTTCTCAGGACCAAAGTCCACCACCCTAACCACTAGGCCCCACTTCCACTGTTGCTACTATTTGAGAAGTCGGCCCTTGCAGATCACCAATGTGGTCGTGCAGGCTTCTACATGGAATGTTGCTACTACTGGAGATTCTACATGGAATGTTGCTATTCCATTAGCAACATTCCATGTAGAAGTCGGCCCTTGCAGATCACCAATGTGGCCGCGCAGGCTTCTGCTTCTGTGAGTCTGACGTCCTGCACGTACGTGCAGGACGTCAGACTCACAGAAACAGAAGCCTGCGCAGCCTTCTACATGGAATGTTGCTAGTGGAATAGCAACATTCCATGTAGAATCTCCAATAGTATCTATTTTATTTTTGTTACATTTGTACCCCGCGCTTTCCCACTCATGGCAGGCTCAATGCGGCTTACATGGGGTAATAGAGGGTTAAGTGACTTGCCCAGAGTCACAAGGAGCTGCCTGTGCCTGAAGTGGGAATCAAAACTCAGTTCCTCAGTTCCCCAGGACCAAAGTCCACCACCCTAACCACTAGGCCCCTCCTCCACTTTTTAGTGCTAAATGCTGTTGCAGATCTGAAAAGCCGTGCTACTGTTTTGCATCTCTGTGCCATTGTGGTGATGAGAGCCAGCATTGATAACATACTGGTTTAACCAACAACCTGCAGATTAAGAAGCTCTCAGAAGCCTGTCAATGGAGGTTTAAGGGCTGCTTTCAGAAGCTGTTCTGAATTAACAATTCACTGATAGTTTTCTGATGACTAGGTGTAACTGACTGACAATCCACTGTGAAAGAAATTTGATTTCTTTTGCCTAGAGCAGCACCACATGAAGATTAAATCACTGGATTGCAAAACCAGATTAGTAAATCACTCATCCCCAAACAGTTTTCATTATTTTTCTGTAGAGGAGTGTGGTAGCCGTGTTAGTCCACTCTTAAGGTTATCAATAGAAATCAAACAAAATAAAACATGGAAAAGAAAATAAGATGATACCTTTTTTATTGGACATAACTTAATACATTTCTTGATTAGCTTTCGAAGGTTGCCCTTCTTCGTCAGATCGGAAATAAGCAAATGTGCTAGCTGACAGTGTATATAAGTGAAAACATTCAAGCATTACTATGACAGTCTGACAGGGTGGGAGGATGGGGGTGGGTCGGAGATATGCATGGGGACATCAAAGCATATCATTGATATTCTAACAGGGTGGGTGTGGATAGGTGAGGGGAGGGTGATCAACAGAGACATACAGCTTTATGGTTTATAATGGGCTAGGAACCCCAGATCCTTGTTAAGTCCTTTCTGTTGGGTGTTAAAATATTCAATCATTCTGACTTCTGCATTTTTCTGCAATGGTTAAGACATAAAACGTGGGGCTGATATCACTTCTCTATGTGCAATAGTTTGAGAGACTAGCTGTCAAATTTATACACAAGGGAAGGGGGAGAGGTTTGGATTTATATCTCACACCCTTTTCAGTAGTAGCTCAAGCCAAGTTATATTCAGGTACACTGGGAGGTGTATGTGCAAAGCACTTAGACTTTCGAAGTTACATAACTATTTTCCTTTCCCTGGAGGGTTTACAGTCTAAGGAGCATTAGTGCATAAAAGCATTAAGTATTAGAGTTCACCAACAGGCTGCTGCAAACTGTGTTATAAATAAGGGATATTGACACTGACGTTCCTGCATTGCTTGCGCTTAGAAACATAGAAACATGACGGAAGATAAAGACCAAATGGCCCATCCAGTCTGCCCATCCTTTGTAACCCCTAACTCTTCCTTTCCCTAAGGGATCCCATGTGCTTATCCTACGCTTTCTTAAATTCTGACACGGTCCTCTACTCCACGACCTCCACCGGGAGGCCATTCCACGCTTCCAGCTCCCTTTCCGTGAAATAATACTTTCTTAGATTCCTCCTAAGCCTATTCCCTCTTAAGTTCATCGTATGCCCCCTCGTTCCAGAGTTTTCCTTCAGTTGAAAAAGGCTCACTTCCTGTACATGAATGCCCTTGAGATATTTAAACATCCTTATCATATCTCCTCTCTCTCTCCTCTCGTCCAGTGCATACATGTTGACGTTCATAAGCCTGTCCCTATCTTTTTTGTGTTCAAGACTGCTTACCAGCTTAGTAGCCGCCCTCTGGACCGACTCCATCCTGTTTATATCTTTCCGTAGGTGCGGTCTCCAGAACTGCACATAGTACTCTCAATGGGGCCTCACCAGAGACTTACACAAGGGCACTATCACTTCTTTTTTCCTGATGGTCATCCCTCTCTTTATGCACCCAAACATCCTTCTGGCTTTGGCCGTCGCTTTTTCTACCTGATTGAAAGCTTTAAGGTCATCAGACACAATTACTCCCAAATCCTGCTCTTCCTTTGTACACAGAAGTACTGCATTCCCTATATTGTACCATTCCCTTGGATTCTTGTGGCTCAAGTGCATGACCCTGCATTTTTTAGCATTAAATCTTAGTTGCCAAATACTGGACCATTCCTCCAGCTTCACTAGGTCCTTCCTCATGTCATTCACACCCTCCAGGGTGCCCACCCTGTTGCAGAGTTTGGTATGAGCTGCAAAGAGACAAACCTTACCAGACAACCCTTCCACAACATCACACACAAAGGCCTTAAAAAAGCCGGCCTAAGGACCGATCCCTGCAGTACTCCACTGATTTTTATTTTTTATTTTTGTTACATTTGTACCCCGCGCTTTCCCACTCATGGCAGGCTCAATGTGGCTTACATGGGGCAATGGTGATAACATCCCTTTCTTCAGAGCCAGCTCCATTTACCACTACCCTCTGTCTCCTTCCATTCAACCAATTTTGAACTCAATCAGTTACTCTAGGACCCATACCGAGGGCACTCAATTTATTTATCAGTTGCTTGTGCGGAACCGTGTCAAAGGCTTTGCTGAAATCTAAATATACCACATCTAGCGCCCCTCCCACGTCCAACTGTTTGGTCACTCAGTCGAAGAAATCAGTCAGATTCGTCTGACATGACCTGCCACTAGTGAAGCCATGCGGCCTTGGGTCCTGCATTCCATTCAATTTGAGAAACCTCACAATCCTCCACTTTAGTAGCATTTCCATTAGTTTACTCACCACTGATATCAGACTGACAGGTCTGTAACTCCGAACCTCCTCCTTACATCCACACTTGTGCAAAGGAACCACATTCGCCCTTCTCCAGTCCTCCGGGACCACTCCAGTCTCTAAGGAAACATTGAAAAGGTCCGTCAGCAGAGCTGCCAGAACGTCTCCGAATTCCTTGAGCACCCTTGGGTGTATCCCATCAGGCCCCATCACTTTGTCTACTTTTAGTTTAGCTAACTCCTCCGTGAACGGGTGTTGGTCTACCATACATCCATCCCCTTTAGCGCTTGCTTTCTGCAGTCCTACCCTCAGCCTTTCTTCCGTGAACACAGAGCAGAAATAATTGTTAAGCAGTTCAACTGTATCCTTATCATCTTCCAAATATTTTTTGTTCTGATCCTGAAATCCAACCATTTTTTTTTTTTTTTTTTTTTTTGCTGTGCTGTCCCCCTTTGTTGTGACCTTCTATTAATAAAAAAGACCTGGCTTGGCCACTGTTTGGAAAACAGGATACTGGGCTAGATGGACCATTGGTCTGACCCAGTATGACTATTCCTTATGTTCTTATGTTTATGATTAATTATGAAACTGTGGTCTTTATTCATTCATGGATAAGCAGCATTTTGTTGATAATTACGTTCATCAACTTTTAATTTCTTTACTTTAATTTGTTTCCTGAGACTCACACAACGATTAGATCTTAGCCTGTAGTTCTTTATATTGCTTCTCCCTATTCATCTTTAGAAAATGTAGATTGAAGTTGAACTTTCATCCTTTCAATAGAAGAGTTGATCTCCACTTCTACCTTAGAAGTATTTCCAACTATGAGAAGCATTAAATCACGGCTACAATGGTTTAGTATAGCATTCCATTTGGCAACAAACTCAGTATTTTGCATAAAGAACTTTGGTTCTCAATATATCCAGAGGCCTGTAGGGACTGACTCTTCACAATTTCACATACTGGGCCATGGTATCTCCATGTAACTCAGCCCTTGCCAACTGCATCAAGGCCGCTTCCAAATCAGGCCATGAAGAACCTTCGTTTGAAGGGTCAAATATTAGAGATGAATGTTGAACCAGCAGCATGGAATCTTGCTACTCTTTGGGATTCTGGAATTTTTTTGTTTTTGATATTCTAGAATTTGGTTAGTCTTTGGGATTCTGCCAGATACTTGTGACCGTGATTGGCCACTGATGGAAACAGGATATTGAGCTAGATGGACTATTGGTCTGACCCAGTATGGCTATTCCTTATGTTCTTATTTATTTATTTATTACATTTCTACCCCACATTTTCCCACCTATTTGCAGGCTCAATGTGGCTTACATAGTATTGTCAAAGGGGATAACAAATACAAAGTTGTATAGTAATTTTTTATTTTTGTTACATTTGTACCCTGTGCTTTCCCACTCATGGCAGGCTCAATGCGGCTTACATGGGGCAATGGAGGGTTAAGTGACTTGCCCAGAGTCACAAGGAGCTGCCTGTGCCTGAAGTGGGAATCCAACTCAGTTCCTCAGTTCCCCAGGACCAAAGTCCACCTCCCTGACCACTAGGCCACTCCTCCACTGTTAATGTGGCTGCGCAGGCTTCTGCTTCTGTGAGTCTGACGTCCTGCACAGAAGCCTGCGCAGCCTTCTACATGGAATGTTGCTAGTGGAATAGCAACATTCCATGTAGAATATCCAATAGTAGCAACATTCCATGTAGAATCTCCAATAGTATCTATTTTATTTTTGTTACATTTGTACCCCGCGCTTTCCCACTCATGGCAGGCTCAATGCGGCTTACATGGGGCAATGGAGGGTTAAGTGACTTGCCCAGAGTCACAAGGAGCTGCCTTTGCCTGAAGTGAGAATCAAACTCAGTTCCTCAGGACCAGAGTCCACCACCCTAACCACTAGGTCACTCCTCCACTGTTGCTACTATTGGAGATTCTACATGGGATGTTGCTATTCCACTAGCAACATTCCATGTAGAAGTCGGCCCTTGCAGATCACCAATGTGGCCGCGCAGGCTTCTGCTTCTGTGAGTCTGACGTCCTGCACGTACGTGCAGGACGTCAGACTCACAGAAGAAGAAGCCTACGCAGCCTTCTACATGGAATGTTGTTAGTGGAATAGCAACATTCCATGTAGAATCTCCAATAGTAGCAACATTCCATGTAGAATCTCCAACAGTATCTATTGTATTTTTGTTACATTTGTACCCTGCGCTTTCCCACTCATGGCAGGCTCAATGCGGCTTACATGGGGCAATGGAGGGTTAAGTGACTTGCCCAGAGCCACAAGGAGCTGCCTGTGCCTGAAGTGAGAATCAAACTCAGTTCCTCAGTTCCCCAGGACCAGAATCCACCACCCTTACCACTAGGCCACTCCTCCACTCCATGAGGTATAAGGTATGAGGTATGTTCTTATTTATAAATAAATAAATGAAATGCCCTACAGAGTGCTGTGCTAAATCTAGGCTTAGCACACAGGAAAGTCCCACGTTAGAATGCACGTCCCACTGCACGTTTACAAAAGTGTAGCCCCTAAGTTTGTCCCAGAGGACATGGAGGGTTAAGTGACTTTGCCCACGATCCCAAATATGCCAACTCCTCAGAATTTCCATAATGTAGTTCACGATCACTTTAGCATATTTTGAAATGAGGTCTCACATTTTTAATCTTCTTTTGTCAGCATTAGTTCATTCAATCAGATTTATTTATTGCATTTGTATCACACATCATCCCACCTATTTGCAGGCTCAATGTGGCTTACATAGTTTTGTAACACAATTATTCTTGGATGCCAGGTACAATTATTGTAGTACAGAGGTTAGTTAAGGGAGAAGTAGAGAGTAGAAGGGGGGCGTTTATTAGGTATAGTGAACAGTAGGTTTTCAGCAGTGGATTAGTAAGGTTCTAGGTTTTCATTGTATGCTTTGTTGAAGAGATATGTCTTGAGGGATTTACGAAAGGTAGTTGTTTCGTTGATTGTTTTCAGGTTTCTAGGTAATGCGTTCCACAACTTTGTGCCCAAGTACGAGAAGGTGGTATCATATAAAATTAATTGTAAGGTGTTATGTATTAGGAGGCATTAAGTGCATCTGTAATATCTGCAACAGTGACAGCACGTGGTAAAGTAAGAAGCGTTAACTTCAGTATGCACAGTCCAGGGGCGTAGTTACGTGGGGCCACGGGGGCATGGGCCCCCACAAATTATGCCCTGGCCCCCTCTACATTTGACACACACACTCCAGCTGCCGCCACCCGCCCCGCCGCCGCATCAGGTACCTTGTTTGCTGGCGGGGGTCCCCAAACCCCGCCAGCTGAAGAGTCTTCTTCAGCGCCGGTCAACTCCAGCGCCTTCATTGTGTGATCATCTGTTTCTGATGCCTTACGTCATGCACCGTGCATGTAGCCCCGTGCAGGATGTAAGGCGTCAGAAACAGATGATCACACAATGAAGGCGCAGGAGTCGACCGGCGCTGGAGAAGGCTCTTCGGCTGGCGGGGATTGGGGACCCCCACCAGCAAACAAGGTACCTGATGCAGCGGCAGGGCAGGGGGCAGGCAGGGGGTTTGCGGTGGTGGCGGGGGGGGGGGGGGGGGGTTGCAGCGACATGGGGGGTTGCGGTTGTGACGGCGGGGGGAGGCGGCTAAACAGTGCCCCCCCACCTCGTGCTCTGGTCTCCCCTCTCACCAAGGTCTGGCTACGCCCCTGGCACAGTCCATTCCATTCCTTTGCTATAACCTGCCAACTTCCCAGCCCATAACTGGCTAGACATTTAGGACTAGATTCTGCATATCACGCCTAAAAAATCAGCGCTGAAATGAAATTTGCCTAAGTGTATTCTATACAGTAAGCTTTAATTCAGGAGTACTTTATAGAATAAGCCTAAATTTCCATGCAGGATATGGAATACACTGAGCGCTGGTCTGTGCAACTAAATTTAGTCGTGGGCAGTTATGCCAAGTAAAACTTGGTGCAAATTCCAACGTCTAAATTAGGCATGGTCCTGGTGTATTCTATAATCACGTGCATAGACTTTAGAAACACCTACAACCTGCTTATTCCATACCCATGCTCATGCCTACTTTTCAACTATACGACTTAGAATTTACGCACAGCATGTTCTAGAATACGCTTAGATAGTTCTGCGCATAAATTCTAGTTAATGTCAATTAGTGTCAATAATTGCTTGTTCAGTAGCAATTATCAGTGCTGATTGGCCGGTTAACTAATTGAGTTGCATGTGCGAATACAGAATATGACTGTACTAGCCATTGAGCCCGTTAAAATGGGCTATTGGGTCGCCACTGCCCCCTCCCCCCGAGGTCGCCGCTGCCGGTACCCCCCCCCCCCGAGTCGCCGCCGCCGCCGGCCCATCTGTTCGCTATTCAACTTACATCTCCGGAGCAGGCAGATCAGCTGAGCTCCCGTCGGCCTTCCTTCTCTGCCTGTGTCCCACCCTCGTGTGATGTAACGTCGGCGAGGGCGGGACACAGGCAGGGAAGGAAGGCCAACGGCAGCTCAGCTGATCTGCCTGCTCCGGAGATGTAAGTTGAATAGCGAAGAGACGGGCCGGGTGGAGGGGTGGCTGCGGCGGCGGCGGTGACTCCAGGGGGGGTACCATTGGCGGCGACCTCGGGGGGGGAGGGGCGGTGGCGACCTCAGCGGTTCCCTCCCCTTCGCACAGTTTCCCTCTCTGTCCTGCCCCTCCGTCATCACGTATTGACGCGGGGGCAGGACAGAGAGGGAAGTCTACTGCGCATTTGCGAGTGAGTATGGTCACTCGCCGTTTATATGTTTGATTGGCACATACAATGTAAGTTGCACTATGTAGAATCCAGGGGATAAGAGGCAATTCTACAAATGGCCTCCTCTGTTTAGGTGCCCCCTCCCCCCCAAGGACAGTATTAGGAGCCTATACTATAACAGAACCAAGGTGCCAAGGCTCCATTAAAGAATCATAGTATAACGTAGCATCAGCATGCCAAATACTTAGGCACCCACACTTACACCAGACACAGAGCTGGCATAATTTTAGACGCCTAAATGCACCAGAGAAACACGTAACTTCTGTGTAGAAGTGGGAACCCTATCTATGTCCATCCCATGCTCTGGCCCTGTATACGTCCCCCTTGCAAATACTTATACAGGTATGTGTGCACATATACACATATGTGCTATTATTCTAACCAGTTATGCACTTGGGACCAGATTTATTTATTTCTATTTATTTATTTATTTATTGCATTTGTATCCCACATTTTCCCACCTATTTGCAGGCTCAATGTGGTTTACATAGTACCGTCAAAGGCGCTTGCCCAGTCGGTTGATAACAAGTACAAAGTTGAAATGTGATTGTATGAGGTATATGTGGAGGGTCGGGAAGGATGAAGATTGCGTGTTGTCCAGTACGATCAAAGTTATGCTGTGTTGCTGGGTGAAGAGGTTTACGTGGGGTCGTTGGGGTAGGCCTTTTTGAAGAGGATGGTTTTTTAGTGATTTAGTAAGTGGTGCTACATTTGGGTGCCATAAAAAAATTGACCCCCCCCCCCCCCAGTGCTATTCTATAAAGCACATAGCACCGATTTTTCTGCTCAGATTTGGGCGCCAGGAATTACGCCTGTTGAAACCAGGTGTAATTCCCGGTGCCCCAATGTAGAAAAGCAGCCACAGTATCTATAACACTGTAAGCAAATTTCCAGAATGCCCCTGACCCCACCCAAACCCCTCCTATGGCCACACTCTCTTTTGGGTTGCATGCCATTGGATTTGGGCAAGCAGTTTATTGAATTGCCTGTAGCAGTGGCATAGCTACGTGGGGCCACGGGGGCCTGGGCCCCCGTAGATTTGGCCCTGGACCCCCCTGCCGACGACCCTCTCGACACACCCTGCCGCCGCCAACCCTCCCCCGCCGCCGTCGGCTACCTTTGCTGGCGGGGGACCCCAATCCCCGCCGGCCGAGGTCCTCTTCTTCCGGCGCAAGGCTTCGTTCTCTTTCTGTGAGTCTGACGTCCTGCAGGACACAGACCATAGAAGTCTGTCTGGCACTGACCTCACGTCCCCACTGCTGGAGTAGCCATTCAAGCACCAGTCCTGCCTATCATAAATAAACTCATAACTTTTGATGTGTTAAGTTTTCTTTTGATATTCTCCTCTTTCTATTTAGGTATCCTTTGTGTCCATGCCACACATTTTTGAATTCTGTCACTGTTTTTGTCTCCACCATCTCCAAAAGGAGGGCATTCCAGGCATCTACCACCTTCTCCAAGGAAAAGCATTTCCCGATATTACTCCTCAGTTTATTTCTCTGGTTTTACTGCTTCTCCATCTAGGGTGTAACATATTTAGGTCTTCAAGTCTCTTCTTATGCATCTCTTGACACAATCCTAATGTAATTTCTGCCGCCTTCCTCTAGATCACTTCAAGACTTCTTATGTCTTTAACAAGATTCGGCCTTCAGAATGGAACACAGTATTCCAACCGGGGCCTCATCAATGACTACTATAAGGGCATGAGCACCTCCCTTTTTCTGCCGCTGATTCCTGTCTCTATGTAGCTTAGCATCCTTCTGGCTACAGTCACCACCTTGTCATTAAGTATTGAGGTCACAATTTTAGTGTGGTTTCACTTTGAATGTGGATAAAAACTGTGCGGAATTGAGAATGATTCCCTCAATGCCTCATGTAAAGCCCTGGACAAAATGAGCCCTTTCATAAAATCTTTATATGCTATTGAGCAGGTGTGGATTTCCATGTGGAAATAGCAGTCATGTAAAATTGTTTTTTTTTCACACCTCTATGAGATATATATCTGTAAATGCTGGTATAACACATAGAAATCATGAATTAGACTCTTTCAATAACCCTTTAAATATCATGCCAGTGTGGTGATGATTACTTTAGCCTCATGGTAACAAATATTTTGCCTGAATATTCCTAATTCCTGGTTGCAGCAAAACAAGGTTGGCTGCTATTTTTTAAAGGGCCAGATGGATGCAGAAATGATTACATAGTAACATAGTAGATGACGGCAGAAAAAGACCTGCACGGCCCATCCAGTCTGCCCAACAAGATAACTCACATGTGCTACATTTTGTGTATACCTTACCTTGATTTGTACCTGTCCTCTTCAGGGCACAGACTGTATAAGTCTGCCCAGCACTATCCCCGCCTCTCGCAACCGGCTCTGCCACCCAAACTCAGCTAAGCTCCTTAGGATCCATTCCTTCTGAACAGGATTCTTTTATGTTTATCCCACGCATGTTTGAATTCCGTTACTGTTTTCGTTTCCACCACCTACCGCGGGAGGGCATTCCAAGCATCCACTACTCTCTCCGTGAAAAAATACTTCCTGACATTTTTCTTGAGTCTGCCCCCCTTCAATCTCATTTCATGTCCTCTCGTTCTACTCTCCACCTCCCAATACTTTGATCCATATCAACCCAACTGCAGGTGTCCTGTTTTATCTCACCTCACCCTCAATACTCTCTCTATAAAACCCTTACCCCCACAGCCACCAGAACCTATCAGGGTACCAACAGGGAGGTGGGCAGGGGGGAGCTACAGCAATCTTGCCCCTGTAGCTCCTATCTTCAAAATGGCTACTACAGCTTCCTAGTGGTAGCCTTACAGTTCTAATTCTAAGAGGTTAAGCTACCATATAAACGAGTGCTTCCTTATTTGTCTCATCCTTGTCACCTGGAAAGGGGATTGGGGGTGGATGTTGTATGTAAAGAGGATGGAGGTGGGAGTTTTCTTTTGCTTTCAGTATCGACCCCTGTAAGCTGTTCCTCTGGAACACGAGGCCATATGTTAGCAGTCTGTTATTCTCAGGGAAGAACGGTGGCATTAGATTTCCAGAATAAGTCAGCTTGCAAGATTAAATGCAAGCTGCATTATTTGTTTTGCACAGTATTGAGCTGCTTTGCATGTATTGCATACTTTATGTCTCACTATAATTCACCTTTTGTTGTTCTAAAAATCATGCATTAAAGGCACATAATACCTGTCGTTTCTTTCTCTATAATATCAGCAAAATTCGCCCTTTCCTTTCTGAGCACACTACCAGAACCCTTATCCACACTCTTATCACCTCTCGCTTAGACTATTGCAACTTGCTTCTCACAGGGATCAGCCATCTCTCTCCTCTTCAATCTGTTCAAAATTCTGCTGAACGACTTATATTCCGCCAGTGTCATTATGCTCATATTAGCCCTCTCCTCAAGTCACTTCACTGGCTTCCTATCCGTTTCTGCATACAGTTCAAACTCCTCTTGTTGACTTACAAGTGCATTCACTCTGCAGCTCCTCAGTACCTCTCCACTCTCATCTGTCCCTACATTCCTCCCCGGGAACTCCGTTCGCTGGGTAAATCTCTCTTATCTGCACCCTTCTCCTCCACCGCTAACTCCAGACTCCGTTCCTTTTATCTTGCTGCACCATATGCCTGGAATAGACTTCCTGAGCCGGTACGTCAAGCTCCATCTCTGACCGTCTTGAAATCTAAGCTAAAAGCCCACCTTTTTGATGCTGCTTTTAACTCCTAACCCTTATTCACTTGTTCAGAACCCTTATTTTATCATCCTCACTTTAATATTCCCTTATCTCTTATTTGTCCTGTTTGTCTGTCCTAATTAGATTGTAAGCTCTGTCGAGCAGAGACTGTCTCTTCATGTTCAAGTGTACAGCACTGCGTACGTCTAGTAGCGCTTTAGAAATTATAAGAAGTAGTAGTAGTATACAAATTTTTGTCAATTAATATGCATTACTTGACAAATTAAGTGTCATTATCTTAAGGCGCATTAGCCAGGTTCCATCTTAGTGAGTATAAATAGTACACATGATTACTAATAGTGCAATGCACTATTACTAGATAATGTACACTATTTAGTATTAACCCTAAGGAACCTTTACAGATTCTGAACAAGTTTGTGTTATATCAAGCATCAATAAAATAAATACCTCTTTCACCTCAAGCAGATGATTTTGCTCAATAGGGAAAGGGAGAGGGAACTGGGTCTTGATATACTGCCTTGCTGAGGTTTTTACAACTACATTCAAAGTGGTTTACATATATTACTACTACTACTACTTAACATTTCTAGAGCACTACTAGGGTTATGCAGTGCTGTACAGTTTAACAAAGAAGGACAGTCCCTGCTCAAAGGAGCTTACAATCTAAAGGACGAAATGTCAAGTTGGGGCAGTCAAGATTTCCTGAATAGAGGTGTAGTGGTTAGGTGCCGAAGGTGACATTGAAGAGGTAGGCTTTGAGCAAGGATTTGAAGATGGGCAGGGAGGGGGCCTGGCGTATGGGCTCAGGGAGTTTATTCCAACCAAGTTTATTCAGGTACTTATTTTGTACCAGGGGCAATGGAGGGTTAAGTGACTTGCCCAGAGTCACAAGGAGCTACAGTGGGAATCAAACTCAGTTCCCCAGGATCAAAGTCCACTGCACTAACCACTAGGCTACTCCTCCACTCATTCCACCAATAAGAGCCAACCTCATCAGTGATGTCACAATGGCTTGATTGCCCGATACTTGGCTCTGATATTGTGATATCATAAGGGAAAGGGGGGAAAGGGAACTGGGACTTGATATACTGCCTTTCTGATGTTTTTGCAACTCCATTCAAAGCTGTTTACATATATTCAGGTACTTATTTTGTACCAGGGGCAATGGAGGGTTAAGTAACTTGCCCACAGTCACAAGGAGCTGTAGTGGGAATCGAACCCAGTTCCCCAGGCTCAAAGTCCACTGCACTAACTCCTAGGCTACTCCTCCTCAGACAAACATTAGACTGTAGTGCAGCTTCTATATTCAAATCTCACCCAGTGTCCTTACTTCTTCATCACTCTGCATGAAGAGTGACAAAAACGATAAAGGGGGTGGAACTCCTGTCATATGAGGAAAGGCTAAAGAGGTTAGGGCTCTTCAGCTTGGAAAAGAGACTGCTGAGGGGAGATAAGATTGAGATTTACAAAATCCTGAGTGGTGTAGAATTAGATGGCTAAAATCATAGCTTTCAGTCCATTAAATTAAACTTCTAATACCTGCCCCAGTAATTTCAAAGTAAGACTATTGTAACTTTATTTATAATGTCCTATCACTTACATCACTTAAACATATTCAACTGATTCAGGATTTAAGATACTCATTTTAGCTCATAAGGTCTTCTGCTTGGATCAGCCTTTATACTCAGACAACCATTTTATCCCTTATATACATAAGAACATAAGTACATAAGTAATGCCACACTGGGAAAAGACCAAGGGTCCATCGAGCCCAGCATCCTGTCCACGACAGCGGCCAATCCAGGCCAAGGGCACCTGACAAGCTTCCCAAGCGTACAAACATTCTATACATGTTATTCCTGGAATTGTGGATTTTTCCCAAATCCATTTAGTAGTGGTTTATGGACTTGTTCTTTAGGAAACCCCTTTTTAAACTCTGCTAAGCTAACCGCCTTCACCACATTCTCCAGCAACGAATTCCAGAGTTTAATCATGCGTTGGGTGAAGAAACATTTTCTCCAATTTGTTTTAAATTTACTACACTGTAGTTTCATCGCATGCCCCCTAGTCATAGTATTTTTGGAAAGCGTGAACAGACGCTTCTCATCCACCTGTTCCACTCCACTCATTATTTTATACTAGCCGTTAAGCCCGTAAAAATGGGCGAGTATTGCAGCCCTCCTCTCTCCCCTGGCCTCACCCCGTCCACCAATCCTCCCCCCCATGTCCAGCAACCCTCCTCTCTGCCCTGCTCTCACCCCATGTCCTGCAACCATGCCCTCTCCCCCCTGCCCTCCCCCCATGTCCAGCTACCCTCCTCACCGCCGCCGCTCCCTACCCCCTCCATGCCGGACCCCTGAACTGACCTGACAGCGCCTCTCACCTCCGGCGATAATGGAAACTAATGCCGGCGATCTCAAACCCAGCCAAATCCAAGGTATTTGGTCGTGGGAGGCGCCAGCATTTGTAGTGCACTGGTCCCCCTCACATGCCAGGACACCAACTGGGCACCCTAGGGGGCACTGCAGTGGACTTCAAAAATTGGTCTCAGGTGCATAGCTCCCTTACCTTGGGTGCTGTGCCCACAAATCCCCCCAAACCCCCCTCTCCACAACTCTACACCACTACCATAGCCCTAAGGGATGAAGGGGGGCACCTACATATGGGTACAGTGGGTTTTGGGGGGGGGGTTGGAGGGCTCCCATTTACCACCACAAGTGTAACAGGTAGGGGGGGATGGGTCTGGGTCCACCTGCCTGAAGTGCATTGCACCCACTAAAAACTGCTCCAGGGACCTAAATACTGCTGTTAGGGAGCTGGGTATGACATTTCAGGCTGGCATAGAGGCTGACAAAAAAAATGTTTTTTATTTTTAATTTTTTATGGGTGGGAGGGGGTTGGTGACCACTGGGGGAGTAAGGGGAGGTGATCCCCGATTCCCTCTGGTGGTCATACTGGTCAATTGGGGCACTTTTTTGAGGCTTGGGCCTAAAAATAAATGGACCAAGTGAAGCCAGCCAAAGGTTCATCCAAGCCGGCCTTCTTTTTTCCATTATCGGCCAAAGCCGGCCATGTCTTAACCACGCCCTCATCCCGCCTTCGATTCCCTGCTGACACGCCCCCTTGAAATTTGGCCCTCTCGGCGACAGAAAGCAGTTGGAGCAGGCCAAAATCGGCTTTCGATTATACCGATTTGGCTGGGTTTAGGAGATGGCCGGTCATCTCCCGATTTGTGTGAGAAGATGGCCGGCCATCTCCTTCGAAAATAAACAGGATGGTCATTTTGGGGTCCCCGGCACAGAGCTCTGATAACAGTGTTCTGGACTATTTGGAGGCATCTCAGCTCGGAAGCCTTAGCACTAAGGTAAACTATATTGCAGTAGTCCAAGTGGAATCAACTTCCTATGGCCCTACGCCAAGCCCCCTCCCTACCCATCTTCAAATCCTTGCTCAAAGCCCACCTCTTCAATGTTGCCTTCGGCACCTAACCTTAGACTGCCCCAATTTGACTGCCACTACTTGATTGTCTGTACATTTGTCCATTAGATTGTAATCTCTTCAAGCAGGGACTGTCCTATGTTATATTGTACAGTGCTGCGTAACCCTAGTAGCGCTTTAGAAATGTCAAATAGTAGTAGTAGTAGATTAAGGTAGCATAAACTACAGTGTACTGGGCATCGTCATCATCCAAATAATGTCAAAATGAACAAAATTGCTGGAGCGCAAAGACACTTGCCTGGAATTACGTAATAAATCACTGGTCACATAGAAACAGAAAATAATGGCAGATAAAGGCCATACGGCCTATCCATTCTGGTCATCCATAACATCTACCGTGTCTTCCTTTCCCTAAGAGATCCCACGTGCTTGTACCACACATTTTTGAACTCAGACACATTTCTTATCTCCAACTACCTCCACCTAGACTGCGTTCCACGCATCCACCACACTTTCCATACAGGAGTATTTCCGTAACTTACTGCTGAGTCTATCTCCTTGTAACTTTATCTTATATTCTCTCAATTCAATAGTTTCCTTTCAGTTGAAAGAGACTCACCTTGCATTTATGCATTTATCATATCCTAAGGTAGCTACATCAGGTTCTCCAACCTTAGCCTGGGTTTAAACTGAAGTGCTTATAACACAGTTGAACCATCCAATTTAGTCGACCTGTATCTTTCAAGTGTGGGGACTTAATTCAAAATGCACAATTACAAATATCCCAAACACTTCTTCATTTCAAATATTCATATAACTAGCCGTTGAACCCGTGAAAACGGGCTACTTTTGGAATGGGGGGGGGGGTCCGAGCCCCCCCCCCCCCCGGAGTCGCTGCCGCCGCCCCTCCACCCGGCCCGAGCAGCACTGTAAACTTACATCAGCAAGCAGCAGCAGGCACATCAGCAAAGCTGCTGTCGGGGCGGGCTTCCTTCTCTGCCTGTGTCCCGCCCTCGTGTGACGTAATGTCGGCGAGGGCGGGACAAAGGCAGAGAAGGAAGCCCGCCCCGACGGCAGCTTTGCTGATGTGCCTGCTGCTGCGTGCTGATGTAAGTTCACAGTGCTCGGGCCAGATGGAGGGGCGGCGGCGACTCCGGGGGAGGGGGAGCGGTTCCGACGTCTGCAGCGTGCCAGTAGAGACTTCCCTCTCTGTCCCGCCCCCATCATCACGTATTGAAGCGGGGGGCGGGGCAGAGAGGGAAGTCTCTACTGCGCATTTGCGAGTGAGTACGGTCACTCACCGTTTTTATGTTTGATGATACCACAATGCTTCACCATCATATGGTATCAAACGGGGATCTTCAGATTTTCCACTCTCTCCACCATCCGGGAACTCTGTCTCCGTAATTGTTAATGGTGTTGCTTACATCCTCGTCGATCAACCCGTAATTTGATATTTCATTACAAAAGATTTTTTTCTTTTCTTTTTATATACCTTATTAATTTTAATTCCCATATGCTTCTGAGTAGTTCAATACCAAACTCGTCATTATAAATCATGAACATAGTAACATAGTAGATGACGGCAGAAAAAGACCTACACGGTCCATCCAGTCTGCCCAACAAGACAACTCATGTGTGCTACTTTTGTGTATACCCTACTTTGATTTGTACCTGTGCTCTTCAGGGCACAGACCGTATAAGTCTGCCCAGCACTAGCCCCGCCTCCCAACCACCGGCTCTGGCATAGACCGTATAAGTCTGCCCAGCACTATCCCCGCCTCCCACCATCGGCTCTGGCACAGACCGTATAAGTCTGCCCAGCGCTATCCCTGCCTCCCAACCTCCAGTCCCGCCTCCCACCACTGGCTCTGGCACAGACCGTATAAGTCTGCCCCGCACTATCCCCGCCTACCAACCTCCAGCCCCGCACTATCCCCGCCTCCCAACCTCCAGCCCCGCCTCCCAATACCGGCTCTGCTATCCAATGAACTGTGACTTAGTTTTATAAGTGTAGTTCAGCAGCACTTTTCCACCCAGATCAAACCTCCGCCGACATGGCCAGGTTTCGGTATTCTTCTTCAGGGAAGAGGCATGCTGAGAAGAAAAATATAATACTATATATATATTTTTTTTTTCTTCTCAGCATGCCTCTTCCCTGAAGAAGAATACCGAAACCTGGCCATGTCGGCGGAGATTTGATCTGGGAGCAGTGGCGTACCAAGGGGGGGGCAGTGGGGGCGGTCCGCCCCGGATGCACGCCGCTGGGGGGGTGCCGCAGCGCACGCCTGTCTGCTCCCAGTTTGCTACGCTCGCTAAATTCTCTCGTTCGCTGCAGCTCCTTCCTTCTGCCCCGGAACAGGTTACTTCCTGTTCCGGGGCAGAGGGAGGGAGCTGCAGCGAACGAGAGAATTTAGCGAGCGTAATGAACTGGGAGCAGACAGGCGCGCGCTGCAGCACCCTCCCCCCTAGCTGCGTGCACCCGGGGGGGGTGTCATTTCGTGGGGGGGGGGGGCGCATCAGCGATCCGCCCCGGGTGCCGTCGAGGGTAGGAACGCCACTGCCTGGGAGGAAACGTGCTGCTGAACTACACTTATAAAACTAAGTCATCTTTCATGATTTATAATGACGAGTTTGGTATAGAACTACTCAGAAGCATATGGGAATTAAAATTAATAAGATATATAAAAAGAAAAGAAAAGAAAAAAAGTCTTTTGTAATGAAATATCAGCTTTGACGGCCCTGGAACATTATAGGCGCGGCAGTCTAGGGGCGTTCCACGAGGAGGGGCATAATCGAATGGGGCTGGCCATCTATAAGGGCGGGTCCAAGAAAACAGCAGGATAATCGATCTGCAAACTCCAAGATGGAAACCAAACGAAGCAGATATATATGTGGAAAACAATATTTAATGGATACAAGTCAATAAAATTAGCAAGCCTGACACAGGCCGTGTTTCGCCCCACTGGGCTGCATCAGGGGCTACAAAACAAACAATCATATAACAATTAGAACAAGTATAAAAACAAATGAAAATAAAATAATAATTTCATTCCATTATCATAATTACATACTCGGCTGATATTCATAGAACACCATGATAATATAATTTGATATACAAAAAAATAAATTAATTAAAATATCCAAATGAAATTACGACGTACTTATGATAATGGTTTCCATCTATAAGGACGGACATCTATAATGACGGCTCCGTAAAGCGGCGCACTCGACTATATTATCGAAACAAGATGGCCGGCCATCTTTCGTTTCGATAATACGGTCGGGGCCGGTCAAATCTCAACATTTGTGCCGCCCTTAGAGATCGCCTGCGATACAGATGGCCGCCATTGGGTTTTGCCGATAATGGAAACTAATGGCGGCCATCTCAAACCCGGCCAAATCCAAGTCCTTTGGTCGTGGGAGGAGCCAGCATTTGTAGTGCACTGGTCCCCCTCACATGCCAGGACACCAACCGGGCACCCTAGGGGGCACTGCAGTGGACATCACAAATTGGTCCCAGGTGCATAGCTCCCTTACCTTGTGTGCTGAGCCCCCCAACTCCCCCCCCAAAAAAACCCACTCCCCACAACTGTACACCACTACCATAGCCTTAAGGGGTGAAGGGAGGTGCCTACATGTGGGTACAGTGGGTTTTGGGGGGGTTGGAGGGCTCAACATTTATCACCACAAATGCAACAGGTAGGGGGGGATAGGCCTGGGTCCACCTGCCTGAAGTCCACTGCACCCACTAACAACTGCTCCAGGGACCTGCATACTGCTGTGATGGAGCTGGGTATGGCATTTGAGGCTCGCATACAGGCTGGAAAAAAAAGTTGTTAACGTTGTTTTTTTTTTTGGTGGGAGGGGGTTAGTGACCAATGGGGGAGTCAGGGGTGGTCATCCACGATTCCCTCCGGTGGTCATCTGGTCATTTAGGGCACTTTTTTTGGGACTTGTTTGTGAAAAAAAGGGTCCAAAAAAATTACCTAAATTCACGCTAAAAATGGCCATTTTCTTTCGATTATCGGCCGAAGGCGCCCATCTCTGCTCGGCCGATAAACACGCCCCAGTCCCACCTTCACCACGCCTATGACACGCCCCCATCAACTTTGTTCGTTTCCACGACGGAGTGCAGTTGCAGGCGCCTAAAATCGGCTTTTGATTATACCGATTTGGGCGCCTTTGCGAGATGGGCGCCCATCTCCCAATTTGGGTGGAAATCTGGGCGCCCATCACTTTTGAAAATAAGGCTGATAGTTATTCAGAGTTGTGAAATCGCAAGAGGATTGTGAAAAATTACAAGAGGACCTTACAAGACTGGGAGACTGGGCGTCTAAATGGCAGATGACGTTTAATGTGAGCAAGTGCAAAGTGATGCATGTGGGAAAGAGGAACCCGAATTATAGCTACGTCATGCAAGGTTCCACATTAGGAGTCACGGTCCAGGAAAAGGATCTAGGTTTCATCGTTGATGATATCACCTTGTATTTGTTTCTCTACCGGACTAGGCGAATGCCTTTACGGTATTCTGCAAGCCACATTGAGCCTGCAAATAGGTGGGAAAATGTGGGATACAAATGAGACAAATAAATAAATAAATACGTTGAAATCCTCTGCTCAACGTGTGGTGGTGGATAAGAAAGCAAATAGAATGTTAGGTATTATTAGGAAAGGAATTGAAAAACAAAAATGAAGATGTTATAATGCCTTTGTCTCTCTCCATGGTGTGACCGCATCTCGAATATTGTGTGAAGTTCTGGTCACTACATCTCAAGAAATATATAGTGGAATTAGAGAAGGTACAGAAAAGAGCAACAAAAATGATAAAGGGGATAGGATGACTTTCTTATGAGGAAAGGCTAAGGCGGCTAGGGTTCTTCAGCTTGGAGAAAAGACGGCTAAGGGGAGATATGATAGAGGCAGATGTGAATCAATTGTTTACTCTTTCCAAAAACACTAGGACTAGGGGGCACACAATGAAGCTGCAAAGCAGTAAATTTAAACAAATTGGAGAAAATATTTCTTCACTCCACATTAAACTCTGGAATTTGTTGTCAGCAGTGGCGTTCCTAGGTCGGCTGCCACCCAGGGCGGATCGCCGCTACGCGCACCCCCCCCCCCCCCAGGTGCAGCAGTGTCTGTCCCCTCAGGGTGCAGCATAACACTCCCCTCCGGTGCAATGACACCCCCCCCGGCGCATCAATTCCCCCCCCCCCGGGTGCATTCTTAGCTGCAGAGAGCAGTCGCGCGGCTGTCGGCTCCGCTGGCTCCCTCTGCCCCGGAACAGAAAGTAACCTGTTCCGGGGCAGAGGGAGCACGGAATCAGTTGAGCCGACAGGCGCGTGGCTGCTCTCTGCACCCCTCCAGCAGCGTGCACCCGGGGCGGACAGACCGCCCCGCCCTTGCTACGCCACTGGATGTCAGAGAATGTAGTAAAAGCAGTTAGCTTAGAGGGGTTTAAAAATAGGTTTGGATGGCTTCCTAAAAGAAGAGTCCATAAGCCACTTGGGGAAAATCCACTGCTTTCTTCTAGGATAATCAAAATAAATTTATTGCACTGTTTTGGGATCTTGCCAGTTACTTGTGACCTGGATTGGCTACTGTTGGACACAGGATGCTGGGCTTGATGGACTTTTGGTCTGTCCCAATATGGCTATACTTATGTACTTATAGCAGAGTCCTGTGTTATACACACTGTTGGCCCTTTCACTGAATCATTAGTGTTTCAGTCATCAGAGTAACACAGATTCCAGTATTATTAACTGTAGCAACGGCATGAAGAATTTAGAGAGTGGTAACGAATGTCAAACATTAACCAAAGCTTTGACTTTTTCTGTTTTATCTGATCACCGTCTCTAAACAGATCATTAAAAAGGACACCAAGGGGAAAACTCTAAATGTGGATACCTTTAATACCACATAATTAAAGCCTGTTCTATTATGGGCCTGAAGAGTCCACAAAGAAAAGGGATAAAAAGTCTGCGGCGAACAGAATGTTCAGGAACAAAGCAGATGCAGAGTCCAGAAGAATCTTAACCAAAAGGACCTAAATGGTCATTATTTAAAAAGAACCGATGTGGCCCCGTTTCGCCAAAATTGGCTGCATCAGGGGTATAATCAAACACTAAAAACAAAGGAGCTCTTTTCCTAAGACGCGTAGGTGCCTATCCGCCTCATAATCGAAAGTGAAAGACGCCCATATTTCGACCCAGATCGGGAGATGGGTGTCCGTTTCCTGTGGGCGCCCAAATCGGTATAATCGAAACCCGATTTTTGGCGTCCTCAACTGCAGTCCATCACGGAGACGAACAAAGATCACTGGGGTGTGTCAGAGGCGTGGCGAAGGCGGGACTGAGGTGTGGTTATCGGCCGAGGAGAGATGGGCGTCTTTAGCTGATAATCGAAACAAGAAGGGCGTTTTGGACAAGAATTTGGTCCGCTTTATTTGGACCCTTTTTTTTCAGGTCCAAGTCCCAAAAAAGTGCCCCAGATGACCACCGGAGGGAATCGGGGATGATCTCCCCTGACTCCCCCAGTGGTCACTAACCCCCTCCCACCAAAAAAACGCACTTTAAAAACTTTTTTCCCAGCCTGTATGCCAGCCTCAAATGCCTTACCCACCTCCATGACAGCAGAATGTGTTCTATCCTCTGATAGCCTTTCCCTGGTTCTGATGTGGGTCTCGGGTGAGTGTGACACCTTTTCTGTTAAGGGCACTAAAGAGTCACATCAGTGATGCATTGTGGTGGGTGTAGGGTATTGGGCTCCGTGATTCCACTAGCTTGTGTTAAATGCTCACGATGTTGGTAGTTGGTAGGCTCTACTCCCATGGTGCTTTTCCATCTGCTTACTGGGTCAGAGTGTGCCCTGTTTTGTTTCCGGTAGTCCATGAGGTAG
Source organism: Microcaecilia unicolor (assembly GCF_901765095.1). Classification (NCBI taxonomy): domain Eukaryota; kingdom Metazoa; phylum Chordata; class Amphibia; order Gymnophiona; family Siphonopidae; genus Microcaecilia; species Microcaecilia unicolor. Next base: position 753,573,242 of record NC_044031.1, on the reverse strand, counting down.
TGGCCATTTGTGTAAGACAGTTTTAGATCCCTTTCATGTGTTAGCCACGTTACGGCACTTAGTTCTTACCTTGAATGTTGCTGAAAGAGGGCATTGTACACCTTTCTGCCAGCTCGGACCTACTGCTCATCTCAGTACCAGCGAGACTCGTTGCCAGTGGGGCACAACCTCTGATCTGCAGTTAACTGTGAGTAAAGGTGCTTATTCAAATAAAGGACGTTTTCAGCGAGATTAGTCTTACGGTGTGAACTGCTGTGCCAAGGTTATACAGCAGCAACAAGTCCTGTCCCTGGAAGACTCTTAGTGGGTACTGCAGTGCACTTCAGGCAGGCAGACCCAGGCCCATCCCCCCCCCCCCACCTGTAACACTTGTGGTGGTAAATGGGAGGCCTCTAAAACCCACTGTACCCACATGTAGTTGCCCCCTTCACCCCAAAGTCTCGTATTCCAGTTTAAAAGTCTTACTTCAGCAAGACCCAGTACTGTTAAAAGTGCTTCAGGCATCTGCTTTTGCGTTTGTGACCGGTCATATAGTCCCCCATCATGTTGGGATTCCAGCGGCCTTGAAATCTGTTCTCCGTTGTAGAAATGTCTTTATGGAGCCCTTCTCTGTGTTCGTCACTTACGTGTCCCAAATTGGGTGGGAAAAAGTCAAGATGGGAATGTAAGAAATGCATTTCAATGACATTCGGCAGCCAAGTTGTTCATATGCTTTAAGCATGTTGTCTACTAGTTCAGCATAGTTTTCAGCTCGTCCGTTCCCAAGGAAGTTCTGCACTACTAGCACAAACGCATCCCAAGCATTAATATTATAAGTGAATAGGCTTTGCATGTATAACTTAAAATCTAGTCGTGTCAGGCAAATTCGGAGTTCATATTTGGAATCGGCGGGTTCAATTTAGTATAAATCACATGTTTTTCTCTCAGTAGCAAAATCGTTGCGTTGTGATAATCGGCAGTGTAAGCGTGCTGACAATTACTGCAAAGTTAACGCGTGAGACCTTACCACTGAGTCAATGGGTGGCGGTAACGTCTCAGGCCCAAAATAGATGCGCAACACTTTTTACTTTGCCGCACGTCCATTTTCTGCCAAACAAAAAGGCCTTTTTTTGCAGGTGCGCTGAAAAATGGACCTGCGCACGTCTAATACACGTGCCTACAACAGCACAGGCCACTTTTCGGCACACCTTATTAAAAGGACCCCTTAAATATGAAAGATCAAAGACAAGTCTATGAATATTATAATCAAATCTGAAAATATAAGAAATGCAAAGTGGAACACACAATAAGATCAAGTAAAATGCATGGATAAAAGCTTCTCTTAACTAAGAGAAAAAAAGGCAATTAGCTTAGCGGGGTTTAAAAAAGGTCTGGATGGCTTCCATAGTCCATTATTAAATTGACTTGGGGAAAATCCACTGCTTATTTCTGGGGTAAGAAACATAAAATATATAGAACTTTTTCAGGATCTTGCCAGGTATTTGTGACCTGGATTGACCACTGCTGGAAACAGGATGCTGGGCTTGATGGACCTTTGGTCTGTCCCAGTGTGGCAATACATATGTACTTATGTGAGATTAATGGCGATATGTTCCATTGCATTAAAAAAAATTGCATGGTTTAAAAGCCCTAACATGTCCTGCATGCTAGCAAATCTATTTCCTTAGAACAGTGCTAATATATTTGCAACTTATGCAATTATTTTGACATTTTAATAGTCACATATGATTTTCATATGAGTTCATTATTCAGTTGGTGTTTCTCAGTTTTTACATGTCATTATGCAAATTTGATATATTTATGGTTCACGCATATATATGTGTTTTTGCCAATTTTATATTTATTGTAATATTTTATTGCTGGATTTTTTTTGTTTTTGTTTAATTTTAATTTATATGTATGTTTTTATAGTTTATTCATTTGCATATGTTCTAATTTTAGTTTGTGTCTGATTATTCCCCTGATGCAGCCAATTTTAGCGACACATGGCCACGTCAGGTCCTTTTGAATAAAGACTGTTTAGGGTTTTTTTGGATAAGATTTTTCTAGATTCTGTCTCTGCTTTCTTCCTGCACTATAATAGGCCTGGGCACCTGGATTCTGGATCAGCGTGTCTTATATTTACGTGCCTGCGGTTACACCAGCCTTAGACCTGGTGGAATTGTGGGTCCCTATATGTGGAAAATACATAGTATTCTGAAGGGTGAAGTGGTGTAGGCATGGGAGGGCCTCAGGGACCTGCCCCCCCCCCCACACTTTGGGTCAAGCCCCCTCCAAAATTGTGGTACCAGATATATAGCTGGCAGGGATGCCCAAGCCCTACCAGCCAAAGACATTCACAGCTTGAGCCCCCACCCATGCTGCTTGAGCAGCGAGTAAGTCAAGGAGGTACTCCAGCCACTGATGCTGGCACTTCTGTGCATACTCAGTTCATGCATTAAACTGAGCATGTGCAGAAATGCTAGCGTCTGTGACTGTAAAATCCCTCTGACCTCTGGGCAGGGTCTGTGGCAAAGAACATATTCTGCTGATGGGCTTGGACATCCCCACCAACAAAGGTATGATTCTACAGTGACAGTGGGGAGAGGGGATGAGATAGTTGAGAGGAAATGTGTTCCCCATCCCCCCCCCCCAAAAAAAAGAGTTCTGGCTATGCCCCTGGGAATGTGTGCCATGAATTGGGTTTCTGCCAGGTGGTACCCGGTCAAAATAGCCCTGACAGAATGGCCCCAAACAAAAAAAGGTTCCCAACATAATAACCCCTGTCAAAATGGCCTGCCCACAATATAACCTTGACAAATTAGCCCCCTGACAAAAGGGAGCTATTTTGTAGGAGGGTTCATTTTGTCAAGGGCTATTTTGTTAGATGTTGATTTGCCAAGGACTATTTTGTTACCAGGCTGTTTTGTGGGGCTATTTTGCTCATACCTTTTTCAGTAGTAGCTCAAAGTGAGTTACATTCAGGTACACTGGATGTTTCTCTGTCCCAGGAAGCCTCACAATGTAAGTTTGTACCTGAGGCAATGGAGGGTTAAGTGACTTGCCCAAGATCACAAGGAGCAGCAGTGGGATTTGAACTGGCCACCTCTTGATTGTAAGACTGGTGCTCTAACCACTAGGCCACTCCTCCAGGTCAGGGTGCCGCCAGTGACAGTGTTAGGAACATAAGAATAGCTGGGTGAGACCAATGGTCCATCCATCCCAGTATCCTGCTTCCAGCAGTGGCCAATCCAGGTCACAAGTACCTGACAGAATCCCAAAGAATAGCAACATTCCATAATCCCAAGGAGTGGCAAGATTCCAAAATCCTAAGGAGTAGCAAGATTCCATACTCCTGATTCCATGGCAAGCAGCAGCTTTCCCATGTCTATGTCAATAGCAAACTATGGACTTTTCCTCCAGGAACTTGTCCAAAGTAAACCTTTTTTTTTAAACCCAGAAATGCTAATCACTATATTCACACCCTCCAGCAACCAGTTCAAGTGGCATAAACATGTGAACGCCTTGTTATAAAAAAAATAGCCCTGCAACTGCTTTCATTGAATCTAATGTATTGATTGCTTGTATTTTTATTTCCCAATAAATTAGGAAAACTATAGAATGTTGGTACCTACTGACACCCTTTTCATTTTTATTAGAAAGTTACTTTGTGTTATGAGGATGACTCTGCTACATCAACAAAGTTAGAGAATAAAATTAGATTCCGGAAAAATTGCACAGGATGAAAAGATATATTATTATTTGATCTGGAGAAAACCAGAAGTGGTCCTAATAACCTCTTGATATTTAATTAATGTCTCAGAATACTTTTAGATTCTGCTCTTCAATCTCGCCTTCATATCGAAGGCTTGAACTGTGTACTGTATTCTGTTAACAGATTAGTAAAACACTTACGGGATTCTGCAAGGGTTTTTGCAATCACCTGCATTTTCAATTATTAAGCAATGCCATCTATCACCTGGGCATCCAGCAGGATAAAGGAGTAATGTCATTCATACAACCTGCATCCAAAGACAGGGCTCTCAATATCAGAGTCTTCAGTTAAAGTTACAAAGGGCTTCTTCTAACAAAATTATTGAGACGTGTCCTATCGCCATGGTAGGTTGGGGGGGGGGGGGGGGTCTGTCCACTTTCCTGCAGTTGAGAACAGAATTGTCCACTTTTTTTTTCTGTTCTAGCAGGTGTCAGACATGAGGGTCACAAACAAAGCTGTTCACCACCTCGTGTGCTGGCCCGTTTGCACGGAGTGGCTCAGAGGAAGGAACAGCTGTCTTGCTGAATGTTTTTGATTACTATTTGAGTTTATCGAAAAGGTTTCAGACTGATGTAAGCCTCCCTCCCTGAATCTGGGCATCATTGTATGTATCTCCTTTATTTTAGTGCAGAAAAAAAAGTGAAAAGACCTACACTATTATTAATAGTGTGTGTGTGTGATAAAATACAATACAATGAACCTTAATATACTAATATAGCCAAACTGGGGTTAATATGATGTATTCGCACAACACTGTGTAACTTGCCTAGGTGAATAATTTACTGTGATAGGTGGATCTTATAGAGGAGCACAGTGATAAGATGGAACAGTGAAACTTTAGTGGTATCAGAAAAAAAAAATGTGTACTTTGAGACATAACCTTAACCCTCATAGACGCTATTTAAGCCAGTGAACGTATGTCCATTTTTTAAAAATCATTCTATAAACACTTTTGGTGGTTTGGATTTAGACAAAAGTTTCTGACGTTTTGCAATGCTTTTAATTCCATTTTATTATGGTTTATTTCATTTGATATATACTGCTGATTAAAAGCAAGTTCTGCCTTCCAGCCTTTCAAACTCCTCTTTCTGTATATAAATTCTCCTGGTGTTTGATAATCTTATAAGTCCAGAAAGATTTATTTTAGTTCAATATGTGTGTGTGTTTAAAAGGGCAGGCTTGTGTCACTGTGGTTTGCAAGGGTCCTAGTGATTAAGGTAAGTTTTTTGTTTTATTTTTTTGGCAATTGAGAGAATACCTTTAATCAATAGGGTCTCAGAGAAAAGTTTACTCTGTTTTCCTTTAGCAATCAAACAGCACATACCAAGGTATAAGAGATCTCTACCACTGAAAAAGGAGTTAACAAGAAACAAAACTGATTCTTTCTTATCCCTTTTAATTTTATAACTCAGTACTTGGATATCTCCTTTCTGTCAAATGTTTGTTGTTGTTTTTTTTTTATATTCTATTAGCATTGTATCAATTATAAAGCACTCAAAAAGTTCGCTCTTGCGCGGTATATTGAGACCTAAATAAACCTGAAACTTGATTTAAAAAAAAAAAAACCACACCTCTATTTACAAACAGAACCTTTCTGTTGTTTCTTTTTTTTAATGTTTCCCTCTCCTCAACATGTTTTAATGATAAGGAAATAGCTTGCAAAAAAGATTGGATTATTATTGTTGCATTCGTTGTTATTGTGGTAGGACAGTCTATAGCCATACAGGTAAAAAAAAGAAAAAAAAATCTTCTCCAAACACTCAACACATTCAGTCAGCCGCAAACACGATTTCTGAAGTGATTTCATTAGTCTGAAATGAGATGAGAGATATGGCGCTGTCCATCACATATCCACTTGGCAGACATACCTTCCTAGGTCTCCGTTGCACTACGTTCGAACTTTTATCTTTTACTGCACTCATGCCTAAAATACTCAAATGCGGTATTTGTTTTGTAACCCCAGAGTTATCACAAACACGTCTGTGTCTCTGTGTTCTCGTATGCGGTGTCTGTAATGGATGCATTGCAAGCTTTTACTGGAGGGTTTGTTTTCACTGAGTGGAAATTATTCAGACCCGATAAAATAAGATATTCTAAACAAGTGTGTACTCACCTATTCAGGGAAAATCAATGATCCATTCAGGCATTCTGGCTTTTTTCCATGCTGCGAGCAAACTGGGTATTTAAGTCTGAATGAGAGTGAATGCGGGGGGTACCCGTTAGCCCATAAAAAGATGTTTTGATGTCTTGGGTTCCTTGAAGAGTTTCACGATTAAGCAGGCACTCTGAAGACACCAAGCATTTTGGAGGCTTTACTTTTAGTGAATCCTGTTAACTTGGATTAAAGTTGATGTGAGCGTTCAATATTTTTGTATGCCGTGTTTTGAAAGTAGCACAGATATTCTACAAGTGAATATGCTTCCCCGTTGTACTTCCTATCAGTACATTTTTATATCATTTTGTATTTTCTAAGGATTGTTTAAATGATGAAAATGCAGTACATCATACTATATTCTCATGCACAATAATATAAATAACTCCTCCTGAACATTTCATATCATTCAATTCATGCACTTCAGGAAATTGTTACATATTGTACACTGAATGGGTATTACTACTCTTTGTGTTAGAAATGATTTTTTTTTTTAAAAGTATAAATTTTGTAAAAAAGAAAAAAAAAGTGCCCTGTTGTAGTTTAACAACTTTTATTAAAATTTGATGAAAAAATGTTAGTGGAATGTTTAGAATAGGTTTATGCAACCTGTACTAATATATTTCCTTGGTTTGAAGTAGTTTTAATGTAGGCTATATTTAAATATTATTATCAGAAACCAGTTTTTTTTTTAATATAAATGATTTAGCATGGGTAGAGAATATTCCCATTGATTCTGTTTCACATTAAAAAGCTAAAGAGACAGGCTCCATGGTACTGACCTCACCAATAGGTACTGTATTTATAAATACTAATATTTATGGTTCTCTGCTTTAGACATAAATCTGATTGAAATTATGGTGGGAATTCTTTCTTCGTGACCATTCCATCATGATTAAAATAGACAGAATATTTTCATGTTAAATGGGCCAAATCATACACCCTTCAAACTTTTGCAGAGACTTTTTGAACTTTTGGCTGGTGTTATTCAAAGCTGCTACTTTTGGTTTTGATTTTATTCACGGAACTATGTACACCATATGTCTTTGTGTCTAACACTGCCCTTTTAGCTTCCCGTTGTCTCCTTCCAATGTTTCTATGTTGATGTCCCATTGTTATATTCCTAATGATATTCGAATGTCTCGCACAACTCTGCACAATGTAATCCATAACCAAGTTGTAACAAATGTATTTCTATTATTCATATCGTATTGTAAGCCACACTGAGCCCGCAAAAAGGTGGGAAAATGTGGGATACAAATGCAATAAATAAATAAATATTTTGTTTTGTGAAATTAAATGTATTTTTTTTTTTGGGGGGGGGGGGAATGCTGAATCAGAAAATGGGTATTAAAGCAGTTGCAACATAAAACTTGCCCTGTTTCTTTAGAAGAAAGCATGATGGCATTCAGTAATAAAAGAAACAGCCAGAATGTTATAAGCAAAAAGATGCCCTCAGACTTGTTGGAGGATGGAAATGTCTGTTTCTGCATTTGGTTTAAAAAAAAAAAGAAAGAAAGAAGCCTAATTGCATGTATGACCTTTGACATCTGGAAAATGGTTAGCAACTGCTAACTAGGAAGTTGTTGCTTGAATTTAAAGTTCAATTTAATGTGATACACCTGAGTGGCAGGTGACAGAGCCAGAAATAGATTCTGATTTCTTAATGATTTTTCCCCCCATGCTGTGCCTGTGGGAAAAAGCTTGGAATAAACAATAATATTATGCTCTAATTAGTGAATTATTTAATTTTAAATAGCAGTTTTAGGGCTCCTTTTACAAAGCCTCGCTAGAGATTCAGGCACAGCAAACGTGATGAAGCCCATTCAGTTCCTATGGGCTTCGTCGCATTTGCCACGTCGGAATCACTAGTGTGGCTTTGTAAAGTGAGCCCTTAATCTGAAAAAAAAAAAAATTAACAAGCATAATTAACTTAAAAAAAAATCTGATTATCAACATTTCCTACTGTCCAGTGTAACAAATTTGCAAATGAGGAAAACTGAGAAGGTCATTTTAGAAAGATTTTTTCCATGTATGCAGCCATTTCCCATAGAGAAAAAAGAGGCTTTTCTATATTTGTACATATGAGTGCATTAAAGCATGCATTTCTAGATGTGCTGTGCAGAGGAAATTTCCGGGAGTGGAGTTTGGACGGTAAGAACATGTATTCATTGACACCTGCCTTGAAGCAGATCTAAATTAGAGCATTTCAATATGTGCTTAGGGGGCTGCTTCTGGCTGTCTATGTTGCCTTTATAAAATACACTTTTATAACATTTTTTTTTTATTTGTTGCATTTGTATCCCACATTTTCCCACCTATTTGCAGGCTCAATGTGGCTTACATAGTACCGTGGTGGCGATCGCCAATACCGGTAGAAGAAATACAGAGTGGTTTAGTGTTAATGTTCATAGATGATACGAGTATTTTAAGTAATCGGGAGAGAGAGTTCGATTTTGTCCAGTTCTGGTAGGTGTTTCGATTGTTTTATTAATAGCCAAATGATTCCACATACAACTCGAAATTAAATTCTCTTCCACTTAATGCATAAAGACCGAGGGCTCTGTTTACTATGACATGCTAGCATTTTTAGCGCATGCCCACAATTAGCATGCGCTAAACGCTAAAGACACCCATAGATTCCTGTGGGTGTCCTTAGCGTTTATTGCATGCTAAAAATGCTAGGATGTATACAATGCAACTTAGTAAACAGGGCGCTAAATGTGACAAAATAAAGAAGGAAGAAGCCTCAAAGAGCTCAAACCATAAAACATCTTTAAGAGCTAAAGTCCTTTCATCCTTGGCTAAAAAAAAACCTCCTTTGTAATAGCAAAAATCATCTTCTTGCAAGGTTGGCTTATATTTTTTTAAACTTTTTAACTTGCACTGAAAGAAGAGGGCATTTCTTCTGATGAAAGATGAAGTTCAAACGTTAAAAAGTTTAAAGAATAAAAAATATATATATCAAGCTTTGTAAAAAGATGATTTTTTTTGCTGTTAGAAAGGAGGCTTTTTAGCCAATGATGAAAGGTCTTTAGCTCTTTAAGTCATTTTGGGGGAGATTCTATAAATGGCACCTAAAAAATCCACACGGAAAACATTTCTACCTAAGCATATCCTATAAGCTGCGCCTAGATTTAGGTGTGGTATATAGAAAATGCTTACTTGATATCCCAGCACCTAAAATGAAGAGTGTCCATTTACACCCATGAAAACATGGCAGAAATCCCGCCACATAGATTTTGGCAAACTGAGCCATATTCTATAACTAGTCGCATAAATTGTAGAACAGACACAAAATGTCCATTTCCCCCTCCCGTAACCACACCCTTTTTGCCTGCGTGCATTAAAATTTAGGTGCTCTGCATTACAGAATACGCTCAGCGATTTGTGCACGTGAATTCCAATTATTACCAATTAGTGCTCATTATTGCTTGTTAAGTGCTGTTAACAATGCTGATTGGCTTGTTAAACCAATTAAGTTATGTGCCCTGTTGTGGAATCTGCTTGGATTTCAGCTCAGAACACTAACAGCCTTATTTTCGAAAGTGATGGGTGCCCACATTTCGACCCAAATCGGGAGATAGGTGCCCATCTCGCAAAGGCGCCCAAATCGGTATAACCGAAAGCCGATTTTGGGCATCTTCAACTGCACTTCAACGCGGGAACAAACAAAGTTGACGGGGGCATGTCAGAGGCGGGACTGGGGCGTGTTTATCAGCCGAGGAGAGATGGGCGCCTTCGGCCAATATCGAAAAAAGAAAGGCGTTTTTAGCGCGAATTTAGATCACTTTTTTGGACCCTTTGTTTCACGAACAAGTCCCAAAAAAGTGCCCTAAATGACCAGATGACCACCAGAGGGAATCGGGGATGACCACCCCTGACTCCCCCAGTGGTCACTAACTCCCTCCCACCAAAAAAAACAACTTTAGCAACTTTTTTTTCCAGCTTGTATGCCAGCCTCAAATGCCATACCCAGCTCCATGACAGCAATATGCAGGTCCCTGGAGCAGTTGTTAGTGGGTGCAGTGGACTTCACCCAGGTGGACCCAGGCCCATCCCCCCCACCTGTTACATTTGTGGTGGTAAATGGGAGCCCTCCAAACCGCCCCCAAAACCCATTGTACCCACATGTAGGTGCCCCCCTTCAGCAATAAGGGCTATGGTAATGGTGTAGAGTTGTGTGCAGTGGGTTTTGGGGTGATTTGAGGGGCTCTGCACCCAAAGGAATGGGGCTTATGGACTTGGGAGGTATTTGACTTTTTTTTAATTGTTACAAGTGCCCCCTAGGGTGCCCAGTTGGTATCCTGGCATGTGAGGGGGACCAGTGCACTACAAATCCTGGCCCCTCCCACAACCAAATGCCTTGGATTTGTTCGTTTTTGAGCTGGGCGCCTTCGGTTTCCATTATCGCTGAAAAACGAAACCGCACAGCTCAAATCCGCACAACTCCGATGCATGTGCCGGGCACCAACCGTATTATTGTAAAAAAAGATGGGCAGCCATTTTTTTTTGAAAATACAGTCTGTCCCGCCCCTTCATTTACCCGTTCTCGGGTTCGATTATGCCCCTCAATGTGCGCTATATAGAATCTGGGAGTTTATGTTTTGAGCACTTTGAGGCTTTTTCCCCTTTTTATTTTGTCACATTCAGTCTTTATGCATTGAATGGAACAGTCTTTATACAATAATCATAAAATAGGCCAACTAATTACATTTTTTGGTGCCTTTAATAAAGTTACCCTAGCAGTAGTTATCCTATCACGATGCGATATACACTTTACCATGATAATTCCTTTTAGACAAAGAAAAACGTTTCATTTTTGTTTTAATTTATAGTTTTTTTGTCATTGAATTCTTCCCTATAGATTTTGTTTGAGTGTTTGATTTTAACCCCAAATAATTCCACTGGAGATCAGAATGTAATTTAGAGATGTGTGATTTATATTTTCCTCAATCATGGAGATGCATCTTAATTACTAATCTCAGACCACCCTGGTGGTTCATAAGAACCTAAGAATAGCCATACTAGGTTGAACCAATGGTCTGTCTAGCCCAGTGTCCTGTTTTAAGAGGGCTGCCGTTAAGATGGGTTATTTTATTGTTAACCTGGGTTGTTAGTAACTAGGTTTCATTGCATAAAATAATATATTATAACAGTAGCCCATGTTGATAACTTCTCTTCTAAGGGTTCCTTTTACAAAGCAGTGCTAGCGATTCCCATGCAGCAAATTCAACGAAGCCCATAGGAATTGAAGGGGCATTGTCGCATTTGCTGCACCAGAATCACTACAGTGGCTTTGTAAAAGGAGCCCTAGGTGTTTTGAGCAGTGACAATCGCATGCACCCTTAATTGGCAGTTTTACCCCTAGCTGTAGTACTACCAGACTACAGCTAGGGGGTTGATCATCACCATTTTGAACTTGAGCACACAATGGAACTGGATCAATCGGAGGTCATGCCTGCCTGACCACTGGACACCAGCAAGAACCTGCAGGTGCTGGGGGGAAATCAGGAGGGTGTATGGAGGAAGAAGTGGTGAATATGAGGAATATGGAGTCTCACTATTGCTGTGACGAGGAGCTTGGCTATAGCAACACAAATTCATATTTGCTGTAGGAGTTACTAAGCTATGGTAAATATCAGCATGATAAAATGCATCGTTTTACCATATTTATTTATTTATTGGGATTTATTAACCGCCGCTATGAAGAGATTCACCCAAGGTAGTGTACAGCAGATACAGTTTAACATAAAACTTACAGTTTTGATAACAGCATAACAATAGTACAATAGCCAAGAATAAACATAAATACAATAAACAAGGTAAACTTGAGAACAGCAAATTGAAACCTACTAATAGAACTACAGTAAAACAAAATATAAAAAAATGTACACACTTAACAGCACTGGAATTCAAATACCAGAGATCTAATACAATGTTAGCATAATACTAATGCTACACCTAATAAGAATGCATTAGAACATTCAACTAATATAGATATGATACTAAATAGTTTCTATAATACGGCTTACAATAGATGATGGACCAAGACCAGATATATGATGGGAACAAGTCAATTGGGATAATTTGATGGCTAGCTAAACTCAAGGCAAGTTTGTGGTCTAATGAGGATTGAAATCATTTTCTTTTATCATTTGCTATATAGCATAGTGTTTACTCATCTGAATTTCTTAACCAAGTGTTCACTTGTAAATTATTATTTTGTAATTATTTATTTATTTATTAGGATTTATTTACCGCCTTTTTGAAGGAATTCACTCAAGGCGGTGTACAGTAAGGATAGATCAAATATGAGCAGTAGGCAGAGCAGTAAAAATATTCGAACAACAATACAAGTATGGCATGGTATACTACTTGCAATGACAACATAATATGTACTAGAATATTATAATTGGTAGTGATAAAGTATTTAAAAAATAAAAAAAACAAGCACGCACAGCCCCAATTATTTATTTTTAAGGGCCTTCGACGTTAGCTTCAGAACTTAGTACAAGAACAGTGCTGGGCAGACTTCTACGGTCTGTGCCCTGAGAATGGCAAGGAGAAATCAAAATCGGGTATATGTATAAAGTATCGCATACCATGTAAAATGAGTTTATCTTGTTGGGCAGACTGGATGGACCATTCAGGTATTTATTTGCCGTCATTTACTATGTTACTCTTTGGGGTTCTACATGGAATGTTGCTACTAATTGGGATTCCAGAACTTTGTAACTCTTTAGGATTCCAGAATCTTCAGAACATTTAATAAAAGAACAGTGCTGGGCAGACTTCTACGGTCTGTACCCTGAAAAAGGCAAGGAAAATTGTCAAGCTTGGGTATACATATAAAGTATCCATACCATGTAAAATGAGTTTATCTTGTTGGGCAGACTGGATGGACCATACAAGTCTTTATCTGCCATAATTTACTATGCTACTATTAAAAAAATAAAAGAAGAACAATTTTGAGGACTTTTTTTTTTTTTGGGGGGGGGGGTGAGAAAGGGAAGATTATTAGTGCATACAGTCTGAACGTTTGGTTTTTTTTTCAGACTACTGCTAAAATATCATGTGAGTGAGTATTTCATCATGTTATGGCTGTCTTGTAGGTTTTGAGTGAACTTCCACATCTAGCCAAAATGGCTTTTGCTGGGACAGTGGAATTTAGGGAAATGGGACTTGATATACTGCCTTTCTGATGTTTTTGCAACTCCATTCAAAGCTGTTTACATATATTCAGGTACTTATTTTGTACCTGGGGCAATGGAGGGTTAAGTGACTTGCCCAGAGTCACAAGGAGCTGCAGTGGGACTTGAACTCAGTTCCCCTGGATCAAAGTCCACTGCACTAACCACTAGGCTACTCCTCCACTCATTCCACCAATAACAACCAACCTCATCAGTGATGTCACAATGGCTTGATTGCCCGATACTTGGCTCTGATATTGTGATGTCATAAGGGAAAGGGGGGAAAGGGAACTGGGACTTGATATACTGCCTTTCTGATGTTTTTGCAACTCCATTCAAAGTTGTTTACATATATTCAGGTACTTATTTTGTACCTGGGGCCATAGGCGCCCCATATAAGAGGCTTGGGGAGGCTAAGCCTCCCCAGCCCAATCGTGGACTTCTGCTTGTGATGCAGCCCACCCCCCCCCCCCCCCGCCCCGCACATTTTGACCTTTTATTTCCGTGGCAGCGACGTCAATGAAGAAAAAGACACTACAGGCTCGCCGCCAGCTTCTCCCTGCACACAGTGTCCCGCCTTCTGCGGTGATGCATTTCCTGTTTCCGCGAGGGCGGGACACTGTGTGCAGAGAGAAGGGAGAAGCTGGCAGCGAGCCTGTAGTGTCTTTTTCTTCATTGACATCGCTGCCACGGAGCGTATGGAGGTAAGCTCCGCCCCCTTTAGCCTCCCCAAACAGTTGGGCTACCGACCGTCTATGCCTGGGGCAATGGAGGGTTAAGTGATTTGCCCAGAGTCACAAGGAGCTGCAGTGGGATTTGAATCCAGTTCCCCAGGAGCAAAGTCCACTGCACTAACCACTGGGCTACTCCTCCACTTTCTGAGGGGCTACTCCTCAGCTTTCTGAGTGCTGATGGGAAGGTAAGGAAAGGTAAAAGGTCAAAACAGTAAATTGAAGCAATGATACAGTGAATATCAAACAAAACAGAAAAGGCAGTGAAGAAACCTAAAGATGGAAAAGAGAAAGTAAGGGAAGATTAGGGAAAGAAAGGGCAGTGGGAAGCTGGGCCCTACGTGGTGGTGGTGGGGGGGGGGGTGAGATGGGAGGGGTCGTGAGTGAGATAGCCGAGCCCTGGAAACCAGCCAGTCACTGTCAGGAACAGAACACGCCTGCAGTGCTAGTGACCCAGATTTTTTGTTCAGCATCCTTAGGGGATAGGAGGTGATAGACACTGTCCATAGGCATTATGAGGGGTGTGAGTGTAGCTATAAGACATCTTGCAGTGACACAAATATCCCCTCCAAATGATCTGCAAATTGCATTCTGAAGACAGAACGAAAAGCTGAGATCACTATAAGAGCGAGATCTTAGATCCCAGGTCCAGGTTTGGCAATTCCTCGACCGTGATCTGCAGATCAAAAAAAGTTTGAAACAGCCTGCGTCCCCGTAGAACTGATGCCTTTGCAGAGATTTGAAGAAACAAGGGTGGGGGTTGCAGTTCTGTGCCTCACTTCCATTGTTCTCTTAAAAGAAAGACTCTGAAGACACATCAACCTGCAGCCTAGCACCTGTCACAACAGGAATGTTTAGTCCATCTGTTTAACTAGCTCACTGCTAGCACAGGATAGGCATCATTCAGCTGAAACATCTAATACACAAAAATGGAAAGAATTGTTCTGATTATCAAACAAGACCACCCAAAACCTTTGCCTTGTTGTTTTCTATTCAGCTGGGAGCACTGCTGTACTACAGCTAAATACAAACTAGTAAAATTACCTCTTTAATGGTCTTGTAACACTTTTTTCTGTGAAACTTTTCTGTCTACGTGATTGTCTTTTGTTTTTTTCCATAAGGAACATACTTTGAAAACATAAATGAATAAGTAGAAAACAAAAGTATCCATTTCTTGATACAAGTGCCTCTCAATAAACTTAATCGCATGTGAATGTAAAGGAGGCAAACATACATCCATGCTCTCAGACTGCTAAAAATAGTTATATAGTAAAATGTTTGCACCCTTGAATAAATTAAACTATA
This sequence comes from Microcaecilia unicolor, assembly GCF_901765095.1. Classification (NCBI taxonomy): domain Eukaryota; kingdom Metazoa; phylum Chordata; class Amphibia; order Gymnophiona; family Siphonopidae; genus Microcaecilia; species Microcaecilia unicolor. The sequence continues at coordinate 753,558,107 of NC_044031.1, read as the reverse complement.
TACGTAAGTCTTGATATACCACCTTTCTGTTTGTCGGAAGAGGTGATAACAGCAGTTAGGGTATCAGGGTTTTTTTTTTCTTAGTTCCAATCATTTTTATTTGATTTTGTCAATGAAACAAAACACAAATGGCTAAAATGTTAGCCAGTATGCAAATATGAACAATAAACCGAGCATCAAACAATATACACATCTGATACAAGGTATGGTTACGGACTAGTAACGATGGGTAGGTAGTCATATCGTGAAAAAAGACAGTTAAGAGTACGTATCTACACAAGAGTGCTACATATTTGATCTTGAAGAGGAGTCCATATTTTCCTGTATTTAGTCATTGAATTATACTTCTCAGCCGCTGTATATTCGTATTTGGCAAGTATGCATACTGAGTTCATGTTAAGTAGGTTGCCTTGGATAACTCTTTCCAGCAGAAGAAAAGTATTCTTAAGGCCGTATGGAGAAGTATATCCAAAAGTTGTGATTGATATTTATCCAGTGGGTAATATATAGTTAATGATCCTAATATGCATGTGGGAAAAGAGAACCCGAATTATAGCTACGTCATGCAAGGTTCCACGTTAGGAGTTATGGACCAAGAAAGGGATCTGGGTGTTGTTGTCGATAACACACTGAAACCTTCTGCTCAGTGTGCTGCTGCGGCTAGGAAAGCGAATAGAATGTTGGGTATTATTAGGAAAGGTATGGAAAACAGGTGTGAGGATGTTATAATGCTGTTGTATCGCTCCATGGTGCGACCGCACCTTGAGTATTGTGTTCAATTCTGGTCGCCGCATCTCAAGAAAGATATAGTAGAATTGGAAAAGGTGCAGCGAAGGGCGACTAAAATTATAGCAGGGATGGGACAACTTCCCTATGAAGAAAGACTAAGGAGGCTAGGGCTTTTCAGCTTGGAGAAGAGACGGCTGAGGGGACACATGATAGAGGTATATAAAATAATGAGTGGGGTGGAACAGGTGGATGTGAAGCGTCTATTCACGCTTTCCAAAAATACTAGGACTAGGGGGCATGCGATTAAACTACAGTGTAGTAAATTTAAAACAAATCGGAGAAAATTTTTCTTCGCCCAACGTGTAATTAAACTCTGGAATTCATTGCTGGAAAATGTGGTGAAGGCGGTTAGCTTAGCAGAGTTTAAAAAGGGGTTGGACGGTTTCCTAAAGGACAAGTCCATAAACCGCTACTAAACGGAAAAATCCAAAATCCCAGGAATAACATGTATAGAATGTTTGTACGTTGAGAAGCTTGCCAGGTGCCCTTGGCCTGGATTGGCCGCTGTCGTGGACAAGATGCTGGGCTCGATGGACCCTTGGTCTTTTCCCAGTATTGCATTACTTATGTACTTATGTAATATGGCTATTTCATATGAAAAGGACTCCGGGATCTTCAATGTAGATGATATGGAGGGGAATAATCGAATGGTGCCGGCGAAATAGATTGCCGGTGATCTATTTTGGTGGTGCCGCAAACAGCTGGCCAGAACCGTATTATCGAAAAAAAATGGTCGGCCATCTTTTCTTTCGATAATACGGTTTGGACCAGCCAAATGCCAGAGTTTGCCGGGTTTCAGATGGCTGCTTTTGTTTTTCAGCGATAATGGAAACTAAAAGTGGCCATCTCAACCCCGGCTAAATCCAAGGCATTTGGTCGTGGGAGGAGCCAGCATTTGTAGTGCACTGGTCCCCCTGACATGCCAGGACACCAACCGGGCACCCTAGGGGGCACTTCTAAAAATTTTTTTAAATATACAAATAGCTCCCAGGTGCATAGCTCCCTTACCTTGGGTGCTGAGCCCCCCAAATCCCCCCTAAAACCCACTCCCCACAACTCTACACCACTACCATAGCCCTTATGGGTGAAGGGGGCACCTACATGTGGGTTTGGAGGGCTCAGCACTTACCACCACAAGTGTAACAGGTAGGAGGGATGGGCATGGGTCCACCTGTCTGAAGTCCACTGCAACCAACAAAAACTGTTCCAGGGACCTGCATACTGCTGTAAGGGAGCTGGGTATGACATTTGAGGCTGGCAAACAGGCTGGCAAAAAAGGTTTTTAGTTTTATTGTTTTAGTGTGGGAGGGGGTTGGTGACCACTGGGGGAGTACGGGGAGGTCATCCCCCATTCCCTCCGGTGGTCATCTGGTCAGTTTGGGCAACTTTTTGAGGCTTGGTCGTGAAAATAAAAGGACCAAGTAAAAGCGGCAAAATACTCATTAACGCCGCTTTTGTTTTTTCCATTATGCGCTGAAGCCGGCCATCTGGTAGCCATGCCCATGCCTGCCCATGTCTCACCTTTGCTACGCCGCCGACACGCCCCCTTGAACTTTCGCCGGCTCGGCGACGGGAAAGCGGCGATGGTGTCAAAAAAGCAGCTTTCGATTATACCGATTTCGCCGCTTTTGAGAGATGGCCGGCCATCTCCCGGTTTATGTTGGCAGATGGCCGGCGATCACTTTCGAAAATGAGCTGGATGGTGTTCCATATTCATCTCCAATATTCCTGTATGAAAGTACAGGAGTAGATAATATGTTTAAGAGTTCTTTCATCTTTATTACATGACCAGCGTTTTTCCGTATTGTTTTTGGGAACTGGTGCTTTTAGTTTGGCAAGTTTACTTGGAGTCCAGAGAGCTCTATGTGCCAGGTAAAACATGGATTGCGATGTAGGTGCAGATCTAGTAGTATGTGTAGCTCTAAACCCAAATTTATTCCATAGTTGTTCGTCAAGTTGAAGATTTAAATCATGGTCCCAGGATTCCATAATATTTATTTATTTATTGCACTTGTATCCCACATTTTCCCACCTATTTGCAGGCTCAATGTGGCTTACAAAGACCTGTTGTGGCCTTGCCACAACAGGGTAACGAGTACAGTTGGTGTTACAAATAAATCAATGCAAACAGAAGGATTTGGTCAAGTAGATATAGAAAGAGACATTCTGAGTAAAGATGGGTAGGTGTTGTGTTATAGTTAGTTATGGGTTATCGTGGTGGGCCCTGTTGAAGAGGTAGGTTTTCAGAGATTTGCGGAAGGTAGATAATTTGTTGATCGTTTTCAAGTGAATTGGTAATGCATTCCATAGCTGCGTGCTCATGAAGGAGAAGCTGGTCGCGTGAGTTAGTTTGTATTTCAGTCCTTTACAGCTGGGGAAGTGTAGGTTGAGAAAGGTGCGAGAAGATCTTATAGCGTTTCTGGGTGGGAGGTAAACAAGGTCTAGCATGTAGGTCGGGGCATCTCCATGAATGATTTTATGAACAGTTGTGCAGATCTTGAATGCTTTGAATTTTGCTTGTTGAAATATTTTGTACCATTTGGAGGCAGCTCCTTTAGATAACATTAAAGTTCTACAAATTTGCCAGCAAGTAGGAGGATCAGTAGAAAGTGTAGTAATGTCAGTAGTAGCAGTTAAGTAGTGCTTAAGTTGTATCCATTTGTAGTGGTGGGTATTAGGAATACCAAATTTCAAACATAGCTGAGAGAAGGGAACCCAGGTTTTATCTTTTATGATATCATTTAATGACCATATGCCAGCTTTTTTCCATAAAGGCCAGTTTATACAAGCTTTGTTAATTATAAAGGTAGGATTGTTCCATATTGGGGTAAATATGGAATGTCTTAGTGGCTTTTTAACAGCAGTATCAAGTTCATTGAATACAGTATTAAGAGTTATAAACATAACATTCTTATTTAACTTTTATTGAGACCATGGGAGGTAATGTAAAGGCACATCTTTATGTTTAGGTGTTTCTATATAGAACCAAGAAGGGCAATTAAGTAGTTCCTCTTTAGGCATAAATATTGAATTTTGTTTCAGGAGAAAAGACATGATAGTCATAAAAGCTATCGGGGTTTAAAAAAGGTTTGGACGAATTCCTGGAGGAAAAGTCCATAGTTTGCTGTTGAGACAGACATGGAAAGCAACTGCTTGCCCTGGGATTTGTAGCATGGAATGTTGCTACTCTTTGAGATTCTGAATGGAATCTTGGTACTTTATGGGTTCTACATGGAATCTTGTTACTCTTTGGGATTCCAGAATCTTGCTATTCTTTGGGGTTCTATATGGAATGTTGCCATTACTTGGGTTTCTGTCAGGTACTTGTGACCTGGCTTGGCCACTGTTTGGAAAACAGGATACTGGGCTAGATGGACCATTGGTCTGACCCAGTATGGCTACTCTTATGTTCTTATGTACTGCTGCATTATATCTGGACTTAGCATATGGGACTCTCCCTTGCTAAAATGCTTTAAGACCAGATTTTAATGCATTTTAGTAAAAGGACTCCTTACGGTTGGTGTTGGTTTGGTGGAATTACTTCTTTCATATGGCAAAACAATGAGTTGTTTTGAATTTCATGGTGAAAAAAAAGAAGGCAGACCAGAAAGGTCCACTTCATTGGGACTAACAGGATGAACATTAAATAAAGAGGTTTGAGAGCAAATTGGTTAAATGAACCGCTTAGAACGTTTAGCTGCCTAAACACGATTTATTGGGGACAATGTTTTAAGCAACTTGAACTTACAAAACAGCATTTTACATGCTCAAATTGACATGTTAAAAAGTTGTCCTAGTGCAAGATATTCATAAAGAGGTATATAAAATAATGAGTGGAGTGGAACAGGTGGATGTGAAGCGTCTGTTCACGCTTTCCAAAAATACTAGGACTAGGGGGCATGCGATTAAACTACAGTGTAGTAAATTTAAAACAAATCGGAGAAAATGTTTCTTCACCCAACGCATAATTAAACTCTGGAATTCATTGCCGGAGAACGTGGGGAAGGCGGTTAGCTTGGCAGAGTTTAAAAAGGGGTTGGACGGTTTCCTAAAGGACAAGTCCATAAACCGCTAATAAACGGACTTGGAAAAATCCAAAATTCCAGGAATAACATGTATAGAATGTTTGTACATTTGGGAAGCTTGCCAGGTGCCCTTGGCCTGGATTGGCCGCTGTCGTGGACAAGATGCTGGGCTCGATGGACCCTTGGTCTTTTCCCAGTATGGCATTACTTATGTATTTATGACATATGGGTCGATATTCAAAGCTATTTAACCTATCAGTGCCACTGATAATAAGCAGCTAGCACCAAACTGAGAAAAAGGCTATTTTGGGGGGCTGCTCCACAGGAGACAGCACTTAACCAGCCAAGTTAACCACATAAATAGGACCCCATAAAAGTTAGTCCTATCTTTCTGTGGTTTATCATAGCCGGTTAAGTGCTGAATATCACGCTTAACCAGCTATGTTTTAGCCAGCCCAGGAAACCCGAATATTCATTGCAGGTGCCTAAACATAGCCCAGCATTGAATTTCCAGGTTTAATGCTGCCAGAAGTCAGCAACATGCTGATTGTCACTGGCAGAATATTAGAACATAAGAGTAGGCATACTGGGTCAGACCAATGGTCCATCTAGCCCAGTATCCTGCCAGGTCACAAGTGCCTTCAAAACCACAAAACCAAAAACGTAATAGTAATAGTATGGGCTAATAGCGCCAAGCTAATCGAAGCACACGTGAATATAGTTGTTTGTTTAAATATATAACATAAATATCCACATACTCCGAATCAAAACCAATTGTTTGAAAGAGAGCCCTCACAACAAACCACCACTTTTAAGGTAATGTCATTTGTTTTTTGCCCGGTGGTATAGCACATCTTTCATAGGGCTGTCTCTTATGTGTACGTGTACGTGCTATTGCCACAATACTAAAGTGCTAACAAAATAATGAACAGTGCTCATAAAAAAAACGTGAACTTATCTTAAGACGTTTCTTTGATTGATTCTGTCTTTTTTTTTCTTTTTACTTGCTGTAGTGGAGCACCTCCATTCAACTCACAGTCTCACAAATATAAGTCCATAAGGCTTCCCCTAGTCACAAGTGCCTGGCAGAAGCCCAAATCATGGCAACATTCCATGTAGAACCCCAAAGAATAGCAAGATTCTGGAATCCTAAAGTGTAACAAGATTCTATTCAGAACTTAAAACTTAAAATAACTTAAAACACAAGCTAATCAGAAGTAAACTTCCATCACAGACTGAAAAGGAACAGAAGGGCACACTTCCCTGTAATTTATCCAGTTGCAAACTATGCCAAAACATTTCACAGGACCCCACAGTCATCCACTAGGGAAAGATATTCAACATAAAGGAATCTTTCACTTGCTCATCTTCCAATGTGGTATATATCATTCAGTGTAAAAAATGTAACGAAGGATGCTATATTGGAGAAACAGGCCAGATGCTTAAGACAAGATTCAATTTACATAGACATCACATGAACAATACAGCCAGTAGGGCCCCCACCCCGGTGGGACAGCACTTCACAGAACCAGGACACTGTACCAGTGATTTCACAGTGAGAATACTGAAAGGTAACTTTAAAACCATACAAGAACGTAAGACCTTTGAAGTCAGAATGATTGAATATTTTAACACCCAACAGAAAGGACTTAACAAGGATCTGGGTTTCCTAGCCCATTATAAACCATAAAGCTGTATTTCTCTGTTGATCACCCTCCCCTCACCTATCCACACCTATCCTGTTAGAATATCAATGATATGCTTTGATGTCCCCATGCATACCTCCTACTCACCCTCATCCTCCCACCCTGTTAGACTGTCTTAGTAATGCTTGAATGTTTTCACTTATATACACTGTAAGCTAGCACATTTGCTTATTTCCGATCTGACGAAGAAGGGCAACCTTCGAAAGCTAATCAAGAAATGTATTAAGTTATGTCCAATAAAAAGGCATCATCTTATTTTCTTTTCCATGTTTTATTTTGTTTGATTTCTATTTATAACATTCAGAATCTCAAAGAGTATCAACATTCCATGTAGAACCCCAAAGAATAGCAAGATTCTGGAATTCTAAAGAGTAGCAAGATTCCATGTAGAACCCACTGAGTAACAAGATTCCATTCAGAATCTCAAAAAGTATCAACATTCCATGCCACCAATCCCAGGGCAAGCAGTTGCTTCCCCCATGTCTGTCTCAATAGCAGACTATGGACTTTTCCTCCATGAATTTGTCCAAACCTTTTTAAAACCCAGATACGCTAATCGATGTTACCACATCCTCAGGCAAAGGGTTCCAGAGCTTAACTATTTGTTGAGTGAAAAAATATTTCCTCCTATTTGTTTTAAAAGTATTTCCATGTAACTTCCTCAAGTGTCCCCTAGTCTTTGTACTTTTGGAATGAGTAAAAAATCGATTTACTTCTATTCGTTCTACACCACTCAGGATTTTGGGGGCCCATAGCAACTACTTTTATGCAATATTGAAGGGACTCTAGAATTAGGCTCCCTCATTTAGCTGCTGTAAAGATGCATGGTGTGAACCCTTTCTTATAACAGAACTTGAAGACCCAGATTCCATTATAGAATACTAGCTTGGTCTGGAATCCGCACACCTCACAGTTAGGTTCTTGCAGTGGTATCAGCCATACAGCTAATGTAAGTGTGACAGCCTAAATACAGCAGGGATGTGCAAAACTCACAGTGTTCTGTAAATTAAGTGTGTATGTAGGAGCCCTGCCTATGACTGTCCCATTCCCCACCATTGATCCTCCCATGTCCCACCCCTCCCCCTCCTGTGCCCTGCCCCATGTACACTACGGGACAAATTTTCATAAGTACATCAGTAATGCCACACTGGGAAAAGACCAAGGGTCCATCGAGCCCAGCATCCTGTCCACGACAGCGGCCAATCCAGGCCAAGGGCACCTGGCAAGCTTCCCATACGTACAAACATTCTATACATGTTATTCCCGGAATTGTGGATTTTTCCTAAGTCCATTTAGTAGTAGTTTATGGACTTGTCCTTTAGGAAACCGTCTAACCCCTTTTTAAACTCTGCCAAGCTAACCGCCTTCACCGCGTTCTGCGGCAACGAATTCCAGAGTTTAATTATGCGTTGGGTGAAGAAACATTTTCTTTGATTTGTTTTAAATTTACTACACTGTAGTTTCATCGCATGCCCCCTAGTCCTAGTATTTTTGGAAAGCGTGAACAGACGCTTCTCATCCACCTGTTCCACTCCACTCATTATTTTATATGCCTCTATCATGTCTCCAAAAAGTGGAACAAAGCAGCAGATGGACATTTCTCTTGCAAAAACATCTAAGTTGCTATTTTAGAAATACATTTGTAAGACTTTTTTTCCACACGCAGTTCAGTTACAGTGCATCCAGATCACAAGGTGGCGTGTTAGGGGCAGGATTTGGGCATTCCCACAACTTGGATGTTTTTCTGCCATAATGGAACAAAGCAAAAATGTCCAGGGCTAAAAGTTGTATGTTTTGGTCTGGTTCTGTTTCAGTTATTTATTTATTTGTTGCATTTGTATCCCACATTTTCCCACCTCTTTGCAGGCTCAATGTGGCTTACAATACATCATAAATAGTGAGAATACACGAGAAAGTATATATTTAGTAATAACAGAAAGACTTTGGGTAACATGATAATGATAAAACATGGTGGTGTTTTAGCAAGCAATCATAGTAAGAAATATTTAAGAAATATATAAGAATTATATAGAAGATGTACATTTAGTAATAGCGAGAGAAAGAAAAAAACGTGTAAGTGGTTTGATCATTGTTGTATGCCTTGTTGAAGAGATGGGTCTTCAGTAGACTTCGGAAGTTGGAGGGATTAAGTCATGACCCCCCCTTACTAACAAATAGTACATACCAACCTCTAAGACGGCTTCAGATGTTATGGCCAGTCATATTAGAGCAGCAAGCAGGTCTCCGGAGTAGCCCTAGTGGTCGGTGTAATGCACTGTAGAGAAGGGGACCCAGGCCCATAATCCACTCAAACTGTTACACTTGTGGTGGAAATTGTGAGCCCTCTAAAACCCACCAAAAACCTACTGTACCCACATATAGGTGACACCTGCAGACCGCACCTCGAATATTGTGTTCAATTCTGGTTGCTGCATCTCAAAAAAGATATAGTGGAATTAGAAAAGGTACAGAGAAGGGCGATGAAGAGCATAGGTACAAATCAAAGTATACACAAAAAGTAGCACACATGAGTTGTCTTGTTGGGCAGACTGGATGGACCGTGCAGGTCTTTTTCTGCCGTCATCTACTATGAAAATGATAAAGGGGATGGGACGACTTCCCTATGAGGAAAGGCTAAAACAGATAGGGCTCTTCAGCTTGGAGAAAAGGCGACTGAGGGGAGATATGATAGAGGTCTATAAAATAATGAGTGGAGTTGAACGGGTAGAAGTGAAGCGTCTGTTTACGTTTTCCAAAAATACTAGGACTAGGGGCATGCGATGAAGCTACAATGTAGTAAATTTAAAACAAATCTGAGAAAATGTTTCTTCACTCAACGTGTAATTAAACTCTGGAATTCATTGCCAGAGAATGTGGTAAAGGCGGTTAGCTTAGCGGAGTTTAAAAAAGGTTTGGACGACTTCCTAAAGGAATAGTCCATAGACCGTTATTAAATGGACTTGGGGAAAATCCACTATTTCTGGGATAAGCAGCATAAAATATTTTGTACTTTTGGGGGGATCTTGCCAGGTATTTGTGACCTGGACTGGCCACTGTTGGAAACAGGATGCTGGGCTTGATGGACCTTTGGTCTGCCCCAGTATGCCAACACGTATGTACTTATGTACATAAGGGCTATTGTAGTGGTGTACAGTTGAGTATAGTAGGTTTTTGGTGGGGTTTGGAGGCTCACTATACAGTATAAGGAGGTAACGGTATTTGTACCTTGAATCTTTTATGTGAAGCCCACTGTAGCGCCCTCTAGGTTGTCCCACTGTTCTGCTGGGATGTCTGTGGTGCCAGTCTGCTAAGAATGCTGGTCCCCCAGATGTCCTAATGGCCAATTTTGGGGCATTTTCCCTTGGATTTTCTGGGGTTTTTTTTCAAAAATAGTCACAAAAGAAAAACACATTGAGCACAAAATATCTAGGAAATGGCCATTTTTGAAACAAAAAGACAATTTTCAAGTTTGAAAATGGATATGTTCACTTGATTTTTGGACATTTTCAGCAAAACATCCAAAGCTGATTTAGATGGCCACCTGTCTGAAGTGCACTGCACCCACTAAAACTGCTCCAGGGACCTGCATGCGCTGTCAAAGACCTGAATATGACATCTGAGGCTGGCATAGAGGTTGGCGCATAATATTTTTAATCATGTATTTTGAGGGTGGGAGGGGGTTAGTGACCACTGAGGGAGTAAGGGGAGATCATCCCCAATTCCCTCCGGAGGTCATCTGGTCATTTTGGGCACCTTTTTGTGCCTTATTCGTAATAAAAACAGGTCCAGGTGAAAACGTCCAAGTTTTAGTCTTGGATGTCTGCTTTTTTCCATTATGGCTTAAAGACGTCCAAGTCTTAGGAATGACCAAATCCCGCCTTCACCATGCCTCCGATATGCCGCCCTCAGATTTGGATGTCCTTGTGATGGACTTCCACTAGAGATGTCCAAAATCAGGTTTCGGGATACATGACAGACTTGATCGACTTAACAACTAGAAACACATCAGAATCAACATGATCGTATCTAAACCTGCACTACCCAAGCTGTAAAGGACTTAAATACAAATCAACTTACGCATCCAGCTTTTCCTACATAAGCACACAACTATGGAACGCATTGCCAAAAGCCTTGAAATCAACGTACGACCACCTAAACTTCCAGAAATCACTAAAAACTAACCTGTTCAAAAAGGCATACCCCACCGATCCAACTTAAATGCCTGATCCCTGCAACACAACAAAACTAAAGTACGTAATGGACAAAAGCAACTCTTCCGATGTACGTTGCTCATTTTCGAAAGTGATCGCCGGCCATCTTCTGACACAAATCAGGAGATGGCCGGCGATCTCCTGAACCCGGCCAAATCGGTATAATCGAAAGCTGATTTTGGCCGGGTTCAACTGCTTTCCGTCGCGGTGCCGGCGAAACATCAAGTGGGCGTGTTGGTAGGGTAGTGAAGGCAGGACGGGGGCGGGACAGAGGCATGCTCAGAAGATGGCCGGCTTTGCCTGATAATGGAAAAAAAAGCCAGGCTTGACGACAATTTCGCCGGCTTTACTTGGTCCCTTTTTTTTCACGACCAAGCTTCAAAAAGGAGCCCCAACTGACCAAATGACCACCGGAAGGAATCGGGGATGACCTCCCCTTACTCCCCCAATGGTCACCAACCCCCTCCCACCCAAAAAAGAAAAACAAACTTTTTTTGCCAGTCTCTATGCCAGCCTCAAATGTCATACCCAGCTCCCTGATGGCAGTACGCAAGACCCTGGAGCAGTTTTTAGTGGGTGCAGTGCACTTCAGACAGGTGGACCCAGGCCCATCCCCCCGCTACCTGTTACACTTGTGGTAAATGGGAGCCTTCCAAAACCCACCCAAAACCCACTGTACCCAAATGTAGGTGCCCCCTTCACCTGTAAGGGCAATGGTGTAGAGTTGTGGGGAGTGGGTTTTGGGGGGGGGGGGATTTGGGGAGCTAAATAACCAAGGGAAGGAAGCTATGCACCTGGGAGCTATTTTTATTTTTAATTTTTAGAAGTGCCCCCTAGGGTGCCCGGTTGGTGTCCTGGCATGTGAGGGGGGCCAGTGCACTACAAATGCTGGCTCCTCCTACGACCAAATGCCTTGGATTTGGCCGGGTTTGAGATCGCTGGCATTATTTTCCATTATGGCCGAAAACTGATGCCGGCCATCTCAAACCCAGCGAGCTCTGACATTTGGCCGGGCCCAACTGTATTAGCGAAGAAAAAGATTGACAATTAGTGCTCACTATTATTAAGTGCTGTTATCAATGCTGATTAGTTTGTTACTGGACGCGTAAGTTGATTTGTATTTGACTCCTTTGCAGCTTGGGTAGTGCAAATTTAGGTACGTTCGTGTTGATTCGGATGTGTTTCTAGTTGGTAGGTCGATCAAGTCTATCTTGTATCCCGGAGCTTCACCGTAGATAATTCTGTGAACCAGAGTGCAGCTTTTGAAATGAGATTTTGATATGGCTTTTTTATAAATGATAAATTCATTGAGGAGCCCTTTCACTAAGCTGCATAAGCGTCTACGCGTGCCCAACATCCACCAAAATGGAGTTCCTGCCCGGCTACCACGTGACTTTTGTGGTAATTTCATTTTTGGTGTTCCCTTACCTCTTAGTTGTCTGTCTGTGTGTTTGTCCTATTTAGATTGTGAGCTCTTTGAGCAGGGACTGTCTTTTTCATGTATGGCGTACAGCACTGCGTATGCCTTGTAGCGCTATAGATGTGATAAGTAGTAGTAGACTGATATGTGCAGCCAAAAAAATCATTTTTATTTTCGGACACGCATATTGGACGTGCGCCAAGTGGCATTTGATGCACATAGGTCATTTCCGCCCGGTTACCACGTGAGAATTTACCACTAGGTCAATGCTACGGTTGCAGACCCAAAATGGATGCACGGTAATTTTGATTTTGCTCCACGTCCATTTTTGGCACAAATTTGAAAAAAGGCCTCTCTTACAGGCATGCTGAAAAATGGATCGGTGCGGACCCAAAACCCGTGCCTACACTACTGCAGGCCATTTCTCAGCGCACCTTAGTAAAAGGACCCCTTAGATTTGAAAAAAAGAAAAAAAGTTCAAATACTGGATCGATGAAGATTTGCACACCATTGCCTCAAATGGCTTGACAGCATTGCTGTTGCTGTGAACTCTGGTGATCCTAATACTATTATTATGAAAATGGAAGTTACACACATTATTATAGAATACTCCGGGGTTTCAGTTCGGATCTCTAGATGCTCTCTGTAGAACCCGGCAGATTATGCATCCCTAAAAAGTGTGTTTTTATGTTGGCTGTTTAACGTGAGAATTAACACTCAGTATCAGTAAACTCAATCCACTGTTAGTACATGGAGATTGCCATATTAAACAGCTAATGCCATTTCGCAAACAACCCCTAAGTGACATGTATTCAGAAGCCACAAATAGAATTGAAGAAATGTATTTAGTGATTTATGCATTTATTTATTGGGCTTTATTAACCGCCGTTATGAAAAGATTCGCCCAAGGCTGATGCATCAGCTAGTGATTATTCAGAAACCATCTTTGAATTGTAGATATCTGTTTTCTATAGAAAGAGAACAAATTATCCAGAAATGCAGCTTGTAAGGCGAAGCCTTGCACAACAAACCTACATTAGATTCAAAACGTTGTACGTGCTGATTTTCTAAAAGGAAAGAGATGGGAAATGGTACTAAAATTGCAGAATCAGCAGACTTAGAGGATGAATGCAAGCTGTCTAGCATATGCGTGTTGATTGTCTCATACATGCAAATCAATTGTTTACTATAAAGTGACATGCAACTCAAAATTCAACTGGTTCCTTGCACATAACCTTTCTGCTTTGCCGCTTGGTTCTTCTGGAGAATTTCTTATCGACTGCAGCCGTGATTGACAGGGCATGGTAAGCAGATGAAGTGGTAAGAAGTGAATGATCTGATGAGCTTGGCTAAGCAAGGAGCATCCCCTCTACTTGGCTAAATTAAAAACTCTCCTCGTAATTCCCCTTCTAATCACCCCCCTCCGATACTGTAATTGATGATAGTCAGTTAACTCTTTTATTTCCACCAAATAAACTGAAGGCTCATATGTAGATGCGTTGCTTGCTGACAGGTTTATTGTTTAACTATCTTATTAACAATAGTATTAAAAGAGGAGACAGAAGGAGGAAGGGAGAGAAAGAAAAAGAAGGAAGAGATGCTGAAGATATAAGAGTTGGAAAACAAGAGAAAAAAGATGTAACAAGACAGCAGAAGAAGACAAGAGATTCAGACGAGAGGAGAGGTGGGAAGAGAAAAGAAAACAAGAGAGAAAGGCACAAGGGGTATATAATAAATTCTAAAGTGCAAGGACATTTTTTTTATAATTTTAATAAAATGCTACAGGACCCCCTCCCCCCCCAAAAAAAATATATATATATTTTTTGTACTGCTGAATCACGTGAAGGGGCATAATTGAACGAAAACGTCTATCTCCATGGGCGTTTATCTCCGAGAACAGGTCCGTGAAGGGGCGGACCGAACCGTATTTTCCCAAAAAATAGACGTCCATGTTTTATTCGACAATTTGTGAGCTGGGCGTTTTTGTTTTTCAGCGATAATAGAAAATGAAAGCGCCCAGCTCAAAAACGAATAAATCCAAGGCATTTGTTCGTGGGAGGGGCCAGGAGTCGTAGTGTACTGGTCCCCCTGACATGCCAGGACACCAACCGGGCACCCTAGGGGGCACTTTTACAAAAACAAAAAAAAAAAGGTAAAAGAGCTCCCAGGTGCATAGCACCCTTCCCTTGTGTGTTGAGCCCCCCAAATCCCCCTCAAAAACCACTGCCCACAAGTCTACACCATTACTATAGCCCTAAGGGGTGAAGGGGGGCACCTACATATGGGTACAGTGGGTTTGGGGGGGGTTGGACGACTAAGCATTAAGCAGCACAATTGTAACAGGTAGGGGGGGATGGGCCTGGGTCCACCTGCCTGAAGTCCACTGCACCCCCTAACAACTGCTCCAGGGACCTGCATACTGCTGCCAGGGAGGTGGGTATGACATTTGAGGGTGAAAATAAAAAGTTGTGAAACATCATTTTTTGTGGTGGGAGGGGGTTAGTGACCACTGGGGGAGTCAGGGGAGGTCATCCCCGATTCCCTCTGGGGGTAGTCTGGTCATTTAGGGCACTTTTTGGAGCCTTATTCGTGAAAAAACAGGGTCCAGGAAAAGTGCCCTAAATTCTCGCTAAAAACGCGTATTTTTTTCCATTATCGGCGAAAGGCGCCCATCTCTGATCGGCCGATAACCACGCCCCAGTTCCGCCTTCACCACGCCTTCGACACGCTCCCGTCAACTTTGTACGCTTCCGCGATGGAGTGCAGTTGAAAATGTCCAAGTTCGGCTTTCGATTATACCGCGTTATTCGTTTTTGGGAGATAAACGCCTATCTCCCGATTTAGGTCGCAATATAGGCGTTTTTGTCTTTCGATTATAAGCTGGATAGGATATTTTATTAGAGATGGGCAGCCAGAAAAGTTTTGTTTCATTTCTTTTCTTTTCTTTTCTTTTCGTTTGGTTTTGAAATGAAAGTTGATAATAGTATGTACTATCCACCTATACCCCCAGAGCTGCCTAACCCTAGTAGCGCTCTAGAAATGTTAAGTAGTAGTAGTAGAAAGGCGACAAAGATGATTAAGGGGATGTGACGACTTTCCGATGAGGAAAGGCTAAAGCGGCTGGGGCTCTTCAGCTTGGAGAAAAGGCGGCTGTGGGGTGATATGATAGAGGTCTATAAAATAATGAGTGGAGTTGAAAAGATAGATATGGAGCGTCTGTTTACGCTTTCCAAAAATACTAGGACAAGGGGGCCTGCGATGAAGCTGGAGTGCAGTAAGTTTAAAACAAAGAAGAGAAAATTCCGGAGCAGAGGGAGCTGCAGTGAACAAACGAAGTTTAGCGAACTCGGAGGAGCAGGCGCGCGCCGCGGCACCCCCCCAGCGGCGTGCACCCGGGGGGGTGTCATTTCACCGGGGGGGGGGGGAGATGTCATCTAGCGGGGGGGGGGGGGGGGGGCGCATCGGCGCTCTGCCCCGGGTGCCATCCAGGCCAGGAACGCCACTGCCAGAAAACAACATTTGCTTACTTCACACGTTTTGTTACCTAGAAAATCTATCATCATCTAAAAATACGAGGAATCTATCCAAAAATATGCACTATCTGGTCCTGACCACAGGAGATAATGCATTATTAATTACTGTATTTCTATTTAAAAAAGAATTTCTCCTATTGTGTAAAGTAATCTATTTAATAATCTCCCTTTCCTTTCTCTCTTCTCTCTTCTTTCCTACTCCATGTTCCCCTTTCTTCTCTGGGGTTTCAGTATTTCCTTTGAAATGTTGCCACTCTTCTTCCAGACTGAGACATCTCTCACTTGATGCTGGGCTGCGACGGGCTTAACCCCTCTCACATCTCTGCTTCTATTATCTGTTAACAATCGCTCCTCTTGTCCCTTCTCAGTATTAGGTTTCTGCTCAGAAACACTTTTGAAAGACAGACATATCCCAAGAAGCTTCTCAACGCCCAATGCTCACACGGAGCCTTCTTACAAGGACTGGACCTATATTAATAGCCCCTCTGCCCCCTTCCCTGAGCAGACCCCTCCCCCTCCCCCACAGGCACAATGTCAAGCAGTCCAAGGATCCTCACCCTCCCACAGCCTAAACAATCAAGACCATGCCATAGGCATCTTGAAGCCCCTCCTTGCCCCAACCCTCGTGCCCTTCCCCCCAAGCCTACATGGAAAAATACTGGTGGTCCAGTGAAATTTAATTTAATTTGGCATTTATAACCCACTTTACCAACAAGTTCTAAGTGGTTTACATTTAATAGTATGTTATCAAAAGATTAGCTAACATTAATTAGTAATAACACAGTGAAACTGTTCAGTATACAGTAAACAGTAATACATTACATCCTATTCACAAGTTAGACATGGTTGAGCATAATTGTCTATGTAAGATCATATTTAATATGAAACTTGATCGTCTTTGGAATGGATAGGAGTTATCCCCAGCTGCTCCAACCCACTGCAGTTCTGGGTTCAAAATGATGCCATGACCCCTAGCAGCAGTCTTGTGGTACTGCCGCCTGGGATCAAGTTGCCATATAAGGAGCTAAGGGGTCCTTTTACTAAGGTGCGCTGAAAAATGGTCTGCAGTAGTGTAGACGCGTGTTTTGGCAGCACGCAGAATCATTTTTCAGCGCACCAGTAAAAAATGCCTTTTTTTTGGGGGGGGGGGTGAAAATGGATGTGCAGCAAAATGAAAATTGGTGCAGATTCATTTTGGGTCTGAGACCTTACCACCAGCCATTGTTTAATGCATAAGCCAGCTTATTTTCAAAAGATAAGGCCAGCCATCTTCCGACACAAATCGGGAGATGGACGGCCATCTCTCAAAGCAGGCGAAATCGACATAATCGAAAGCCAATTTTGGCCGGCCTCAACTGCAGTCCATCGCGAAGTCGGCCAAACTTCAAGGGGCGTGTCGGAAGGGTAGCGAAGGCGGAACAGGGGCATGCCAGGGCGGGCTTAAGAGATGGGCGCCCTCGGACAATAATGGAAAAAAGAAGGGCATCCCTGGCGAGAATTTGGTCCACTTTATTTGGTCCCTTTTTTTCAGGTCCAAGTCCCCAAAAAGTGCCCAAACTGACCAGATGACCACCGGAGGGAATCGGTGATCACCTCCCCTGACTCCCCAGTGCTCACTAACCCCCTCCCACCCTCAAAAAATCAACTTTAAAAACTTTTTTTGCCAGCCTCTATGCCAGCCTCAAATGTCATACCCAGCTCCCTGACAGCAGTATGCAGGTCCCTGGAGCAGTTTTAGTGGGTGCAGTGGACTTCAGGCAGGCGGACCCAGGCCCATCCCCCCCACCTGTTACACTTGTGGTGGAAAATGGGAGCCCTTCAAAACTCACCCGAAACCCACTGTACCCACATGTAGGTGCCTCCGTTCACCCCTTAGGGCTATGGTAGTGGTGTATAGTTGTGGGGAGTGGTTTTTTTTTTTGTTGGGGGGGGGGGGGGGCTCAGCACCCAAGGTAAGGGAGCTATGCACCTGGAACCAATTTGCGAAGTCCACTGTAGTGCCCCCTAGGGTGTCCGGTTGGTGCCCTGGCATGTGAGGGGGACCAGTGCACTTGAGGGGGACCAGTGCACTACGAACCCTGGCCCCTCCCATGACCAAATGCCTTGGATTTGTTCGTTTTTGAGATGGCCGGCTTCTTTTTCCATTATGGGCGAAAAACGAAGCCGGCCATCTCAAACCCAGCGATGTCAACATTTATGTCGAGATTTGGCCGGCCCCAACCGTATTATCGAAAAAAAAGATGACCGGCCATCTTTTTCGAAAAGACGGTTGGCTCCGTCCCTTCGCGGCGCCGTCCTCAGAGATGGGCGCCTTAGAGATTGGTGTCCCCGGTCGAAAATGCCCCTCAAGGTCTCACGCATAAACCGGGTGGTAATGGTCAACACGTATTCAAATGCTGATTACCACCGGCGTGCCACAAAATAAAAATATTTTCTGACGCATGTAGTGGACGCACATTAAAAATGATCTGGGTCATGTGGTAGCTGGGCGGTAATGTGGAATTGGCGAAGATTGGGCACGTGTAGGTGCTTACGCGGCTTAGTAAAAGAGCCCCTAAGTTGTCCATGAATAACACATCTTCCAGCATTATTCAATTTGCATAATAATAAGGTGCTTTGCATGCATTTGCATGCTGTGACGATCATTGATATGTACCCTGAAGAAAATTAAACTATGTAACACACAACATCACTATTTAACGCATGTTAAGAAGCAAATGTTGCACCACCTGTTCCTCAGACCCCATCCCCACCAACCTACTTATCACCATCACTCCTACTATCACCCCCACCATCTGTCATATCCTCAACCTCTCTCTCTCCACTGCAACTGTCCCAGACACCAAGCATGCCGTGGTCACACCACTCCTCAAAAAACCATCACTTGACCCTACCTGTCCCTCCAACTACCGCCCCATTTCCCTCCTACCCTTCCTCTCCAAGATACTTGAACGCGCCATTCACAGCCGCTGCATTGATTTCCTCTCCTCTCATGCCATCCTCGATCCGCTTCAATCCGGCTTTCGCCCCCTACACTCGACAGAAACAGCACTATCTAAAGTCTGCAATGACCTGTTCCTCGCCAAATCCAAAGGTCACTACTCCATCCTCATCCTCCTCGACCTATCCGCCGCTTTTGACACTGTCAATCACAACCTACTTCTTGACACACTGTCCTCCTTTGGGTTCCAGGGCTCTGTCCTCTCCTGGTTCTCCTCTTATCTCTCCCATCGTACCTTCAGAGTACACTCTCATGGTTCGTCCTCCTCCCCTATCCCGCTCTCTGTTGGAGTTCCTCAGGGATCTGTCCTTGGGCCCCTTCTTTTTTCAATCTACACCTCTTCCTTAGGCTCCCTGATCTCTTCTCATGGTTTCCACTATCATCTTTATGCTGACGACACCCAGCTTTATCTCTCCACACCAGAAATCACTGCGGAAACCCAGGCCAAGGTATCGGCCTGCTTATCCGACATTGCTGCCTGGATGTCCAGCCGCCACCTGAAACTGAACATGGCCAAGACTGAACATATTATTTTCCCACCCAAACCCACTTCTCCTCTCCCTTCACTCTCTATCTCAGTTGATAACACCCTCATCGTCCCCGTCTCATCTGCCCGCAACCTCGGTGTCATCTTCGACTCCTCCCTCTCCTTCTCTGCGCATATCCAGCAGATAGCCAAGACCTGTCGCTTCTTCCTCTATAACATTAGCAAAATTCGCCCCTTCCTCTCTGAGCACACCACCCGAACTCTCATCCACTCTCTCATTACCTCTCGCCTTGACTACTGCAACCTACTCCTCACCGGCCTCCCACTTAGCCATCTATCCCCCCTTCAGTCCATTCAGAACTCTGCCGCACGTCTTATCTTCCGCCTTAACCGATATACTCATATCACCCCTCTCCTCAAGTCACTTCTCTGGCTTCCGATCAGATACCGAATACAGTTCAAGCTTCTCCTACTCACCTACAAATGCACTCGATCTGCAGCCCCTCCTTACCTCTCTACCCTCATCTCCCCTTACGTCCCTACCCGTAACCTCCGCTCTCAAGACAAATCCCTCCTTTCAGTACCCTTCTCCACCACCGCCAACTCTAGGCTTCGCCCCTTCTGCCTCGCCTCTCCCCATGCTTGGAACAAACTCCCCGAGCCCATACGCCGGGCCCCCTCCCTACTCATCTTCAAATCATTGCTCAAGGCCCACCTCTTCAATGTCGCCTTCGGCACCTAATCACTACATCTCTTCTCAGGAAATCTCATATACCCCAACTTGACATTTCGTCCGTTAGATTGTAAGCTCTTCTGAGCAGGGACCGTTCTTATTCGTTAATTTGTACAGCGCTGCGTAACCCTAGTAGCGCTCTAGAAATGTTAAGTAGTAGTAGTAGTAGTAGTAGTAGTATTTTCTGTTAACTCTTATTTGAAACCACCCCCTCCCCCAAAGTGGCTAAAATCCTTTTTACTCAAACAAACGTCTTTTCAATTTGCCCTCCCCTGGAAATATTATGAGTGAGCAGTAAGATATATTAGGGAATGGGGGCACTTTTGTAGTTATATGTTCAGTTTCCATGCTAGCTTAACAGCTCATTCAGTCCTTTCTCTTTATTATGGGGCATTAAGGGGGTGATTCCTTATATGGCGCCTGGAAAATCCACACAGAAATCATTTCCAGCTAAGCGTATTCTATAATATTTTTGTTTGGTATATAGAATATGCAGTGACGATCCTAGGTCGGCTGCCACCCAGGGCGGATCGCCGATGTGCCCCACCCCCCCGGGTGCAACACGACACCCCTCGGGCGCAATGACACCCCCCCCCCCGGCGCATCAACTCCCCCCTGTTCCGGGGCAGAGGGAGCAGGGAACCAGCGAAGCCGAAAGGCGCGTGGCTGCTCTCTGCACCCCCCCAGCAGCGTGCACCCGAGGTGGACCGCCCCTACCGCTCCGCCCTTGGTACGCCGCTGAGAATATGTTTAGTTGATAGCCCCAGCGCCTAAAACAAGGTGCCTTCGTTTACACCAATGAAAATGTGGCATAAATCAAGGCGCATAGATTTACGTGGACTGGGCCATGTGGAGGGGCATAATTGAATGAAAAGGTCTGTATCCATGGGCGTTTGTCTCCGAGAACGGGTCCGTGACGGGGCGGACCGAACCGTATTTTCGAAAAAAATTAGACGTTCATGTTTTATTCGACAATTTGTGAGCTGGGCGTTTTTGTTTTTCAGTGATAATGGAAAATGAAAGCGCCCAGCTCAAAAACGAATAAATCCAAGGCATTTGTTCGTGGGAGGGGCCAGGATTTGTAGTGCACTGGTCCCCCTCACATGCCAGGACACCAACCGGGCACCCTAGGGGGCACTTTTACAAAAACAAAAAAAACAGGTAAAATAGCTCCCAGGTGCATAGCACCCTTCCCTTGGGTGTTGAGCCCCCCAAATCCCCCTCAAAACCCACCGCTCACAAGTCTACACTATTACTATAGCCCTAAGGGGTGAAGGGGGGCACCTACATGTGGGTACAGTGGGTTGGGGGGGGGGGGTTGGACGACTAAGCATTAAGCAGCACAATTGTAACAGGTAGGGGGGGATGGGCCTGGGTCCACCTGCCTGAAGTCCACTGCACCCCCTAACAACTGCTCCAGGGACCTGCATACTGCTGCCAGGGAGGTGGGTATGACATTTGAGGGTGAAAATAAAAAGTTGTGAAACATCATTTTTTGTGGTGGGAGGGGGTTAGTGACCACTGGGGGAGTCAGGGAAGGTCATCCCCGATTCCCTCTGGTGGTAATCTGGTCATTTAGGGCACTTTTTGGGGCCTTATTCATGGGAAAAAAACAGGGTCCAGGAAAAGTGCCCTAAATTCTAGCTACAAACGCATACTTTTTTTCCATTATTGGCGAAAGGCGCCCATCTCTGTTCGGGTGATAACCACGCCCCAGTCCCGCCTTCACCACGCCCCCGTCAACTTTGTACGCATCCGCGATGGAGTGCAGTTGAAAACGTCCAAGTTTGGCTTTCGATTATACCGCGTTATTCGTTTTTGGGAGATAAATGCCTATCTCCCGATTTAGGTCACTATATAGGCGTTTTTGTCTTTCGATTATAAGCTGGATTGTATAACAAAGCACGTAATTTGGGAATTGCCATGAAACACCCATAGCTATGCTCCTTTTAATGAAACCAGGAAAACACCTTCCACTATCTAAACAAAGGAATGAGAATATCCAACTTCTCCTCCTCTATCTGCCCCTTCAGTCAAGACTCTTTGGGGTCCTTTTAGTAAGGTGTGCTGAAAAGTGGCCTGTGCTGGTGTAGGCACGTGTATTGGATGCACACGGGTTCATTTTTCAGCGCACCTGCAAAAAAAGGCCTTTTGGGGGGGGGGGGCGGAAATGGACGTACGGCAAAATGAAAATTGGCATACGGCCATTTTGGGCCTGAGACCTTATCACCACCCATTGACTTAGCAGTAAGGTCTCACACGTTAACTGGGCGATAATTGTCAGCGCACGTACAAAGCCAATTAGCACCCAGTTAGCGCCATGCTCCGGAAAGTTTCCGGTGCACGTAGTGGGCACGCGTAAAAAATGAAATTACCTCCCAGGCTACGCTGTAGCTAGGTGGTAGCTCTCTATACTCCACTACCAAAGCCTACTCTACCACGAATGAACTTTAACGCAATGCCACATTATCTCTTATTCCAAATATGAACTCTTTATACTTGACGGCTTAATCTACTATCCGCCTTATTTTCGAAAGAGAAAGACACCCATATTTCGACCCAAATCGGGAGATGGGTGTCTTTCTCCCGTGGGCGCCCAAATCGGTATAATAATCGAAAGCCGATTTTGGGCGTCTTCAACTCCAATCTGTCGTGGAAACGGCCAAAGTTGATGGGGGCGTGTCAGAGGCATGGTGAAGGCGGGACTGGGGCGTGTTTATTGGCCGAGGAGAGATGGGCGTCCTCGGCCGATAATTGAAAAAAGAAAGGCGTTTTTAGCGCAAATTTGGGTCACTTTTTCGGACCCTTTTTTTTTCCACAAACAAGTCCCAAAAAAGTGCCCTAAATGACCAGATGACCACCGGAGGGAATCGGGGATGACCACCCCTGACTCCCCCAGTGGTCACTAACCCCCTCCCACCCAAAAATCAACAACTTTAAAAACTTTTTTTTTCCCAGCCTGTATGCCAGCCTCAAATGTCATACCCAGCTCCATCACAGTAGTATGCAGGTCCCTGGAGCAGTTGTTAGTGGGTGCAGTGGACTTAGTGGCGTTCCTAGGGGCGCTGACATCCGGAGCAGTCGTCGATGCGCCCCCCCCCCCCCCGGTGCAGCGCGAACCCCCTCGTCACCCCCCCACCCTGGTGAAAGAACCCCCACCGGGTGCACGCCGCTGGGGGGGGTGCCGCGCCGGTCAGCTTCGTTGTTTCCATGCTCCCTCTGCCCCAGAACAGGAAGTGACCTGTTCCGGGGCGGAGGGAGCATGGAAACAACAAAGCTGACCGGCGCGCGGCACCCTCCCAGCGGCATGCACCCGGGGCGGGCCGCACCCACCGCCCCCCCCCCCCCCCTTAGTACGCCACTGAGTGGACTTCAGACAACCACAAAGAAGGGTGGAAGAGACCAAAAGGACCAGACTAAAAACCGATAGTAAAACACCATTTCTTGTGGGTATATGTGCTTCCTAACATTAATCTGGGTAGTTTTCTACCAGAACATTGTTGACAGCTATTTGCCTGCCTCTTCCAAACTTCATCTGCTTATATTACAAGAATTCGTTTTCCCTCTAGAAGGGGCCGGAGATGAAGGCACATTTCACTTCGATATGGCGATGACACATGTCACTGTACCTGCGCAGAACTTGCTTTCGTTCTGTTACTCGTCACATAGCCGTGAAAAGGTAAGACAAATGTTAGCCATTAATTTAGGATCATTTAGACCTTGAATATTTCTAAACTGCTAAGCTGAAAATAAAGGCCACCCTTCTCAGTCATAATAACATGAATTCTGTGGCCTTCCTTCTCTAAACATATGCGACACCATTCAAGGTTCAGAGACGAACACTCGAAAGAGTTATGGCATGGACAAAAGTAATGGCAAAGGGACCTTGACTGTCCCACATTATCTTACTGAACCCAGCTAAGCTTGACCTTCAGTATAGGAAGATTTTATTTGCAAAAAAAAAAAAAAGTGTCTGATGTCTTCCATTAGCTTACAAAATAATAATCTTCATAGAGGATCTCAAGGTCATGGTCTTGTTTGGTTGAAATGATAGAGGTCAAGAGGGTCTTGAAAGATAACATTATATATGCATACATATATTTCAGTCTTTATTTTGCTTCTCTATTAAAGATATGTATTATTATTTTTGTATAGATATACTTCAGATGGATGCATGACACTACAAATATTATTTCTAGAGATTCCCTTGGTCCGTATTTACCTTTTTAATTAAATGGGCTTGCTCAAAAATGCATTTTTTTTAAATTACAGCATGTGGGTGTGGAGTAGTTAGTGCAACAGATTTTGATTTTGGGGAACTGGGTTTGATTCCCACTGCAGCTCCTTGTGAATCTGGGCAAGTCACTTAACCCTCCATTGCCCCAGGCACAACTAAGTACCTGTATATATTAGGTAAACCGCTTTGAATGTAGTTGCAAAAACCATAGAAAGACAGTATATCAAGTCCCATTTCCCTTTCCCTATTTGAGATTCTACATGGCCTGCTGCTAAGGGAGGAGTAGCCTAGTGGTTAGTGCAGCAGACCTTGACCCTGGGGACATGGGTTCAATTCCCTCTGCAGCACCCTGTAACTCTAGGCAAGTCACCTAACACTCCACTGCCCCAGGTACAAATAAGTACCTGTATATACCATGTAAACTGCTTTAAATGTACTTGCAAAAACCGCATAAAGGCAGTCCATCAGAACCCATTATGCTCCAGGTTTTGCACAGCTCTGTAAACTAGAGATTGTTATAATTAAATTAGCACAAGAGTTTCTTACGTCATTTTTCATTATGGAAATAAATAAATAAAAATCAGGAAAAGAAACCCCTATGCACAAAAAAGCAGAGTGGACCAAGGAAATCCTCCAGCAGTCGATGAAAGGTGCAGAATTTTTATTGATAAAGCACCTCACATGGAAAGGACTCCACCTAGGGCCATGTTTCGTCAGGAAACCGCCTTCCTCAGGGGTCACATGCACCGTGTGGTCACTATCAGGCTGTGGAAAATCGAGGTGCAGAAACCATTACAGTTTGATGCAAAGGAGCGAATCTTCACCATGAAATTACGCTGTGCTGGCTGAATCACTACCCAGAGGACTCCTGCGCATGCAGATATGGGCACACAACTTAATTGAATAACGAGCCAATTAGTGTCAATAATTGAGTGTTAATCAATTTTTTTGGCTCTAATTGGAAACTCTTTGAATTTCCACATGCATCAAAACAATAATTATAATTATAAAAACTGTAAAACATTACTACTCTCTTGATAGTTTAACTGTGTGCTGACGTCTGTCTAGATTTTTACCCTCTATGTTACATCTATTTTTTATGTAATTCGTTTGTTTACTTATGACGATTGATGCCTGTCATGTTGTAATATTGTAAGCCACATTGAGACTGCAAATAGGTGGGAAAATGTGAGATACGCATGCAATAAATAAATAAATAAATAATCTCTCCTTTAGGATTCGTTGAACGCAAATTTCAGACTCATTTCAACAGGGGAGGGGGATAAAACAATGTTTAACCTATGTGTACCCTGGTCTACTCTAGATAGTCCTGGATGCCGGCTAAGCTCTTTGGTTCAGGCATCCAGACCAGGGCATCCAAATTGTAAGGTCTCTTCTTGATTGGGGGCTAAATCCTGGTAAGCCACGGGATTTCCAGCCACCGCCTGTTTCATTCAACACAGTCCCAGAAAGAATCCGCTCTGACTCCAGTAGTTGTTTCAAACTCTTGAACATTCAGCAAATCAATTTGTGCTAACCCTCTTCTTTCTTTCGGGGAATTCCTGGGCGCGAATCAGTTTAACAATCCCTCGATTCCAGTGCAGTTCCAGTTCCTCTGGTGTCCCTTGAATCCCTTTAATCTCCAACACCCATCCTATCCGGCAGGACAACCTGAGCTAGAAAATATGTTCTTGCAATGCTGATGTTGGGTCAACAGAACAGTGGCGTTCCTAGCTTGGATTGCACCCGGGGCGGATCGCCGATGCGCCCCCCCCCCCACCTGCGAAATTACACTTCCCCCCTGGTGAAATGACACCCCCCCGGGTGCAAGCCGCTGGGGGGGGGGGTGCCGCGGCGCGCGCCTGTGGGCTCCGACTTCGCTAACTTCCCGCGTTCGCTGCAGCTCCCTCTGCCCCGGAACAGGAAGTAACCTGTTCCCAGGCAGAGGGAGCTACAGCGAACGAGGGAAGTTAGTGAAGTCAGAGCCCACAGGCGCGCGTCGCGGCATCCCCCAGCGGCGTGCACCTGGGGTGGACCGCCCCCACCACTCCCCCCTTGGTACACCACTGCAACAGAAAGTTCTCTATAGTCAGAACTAACTTGCAACTGCCTCAGAACTTCAGCTATGTAATCTTCTCTATCTTGTATCACTATTGCCCCACCTTTATCCGCTCTCCTTGTCACTATGGAGGTATTAGATCTCAAAGAGTCCAATGCTGTTACTTCCATCCAGTGGCGTAGCGAGGGGGGCTGCCACCCGGGGCGGTTCGCCGTTGCCCCCCCCCCCCCCCCCAGGTGCGGCCCAATGACATACCCCCCCTCGGTGCATCGACACCCCCCCAACCCAGTGCCCACCCTCTTCCGTCCAACCAGCTCTCTACCTTTAAAAAAATATCGGAATCCTTGCGCCTGCACGTGAAAGAAATGTGCAGCGTTTCATCGGGCCTTCCCTCGCTCTGTCTGTCCCGCCCTACGCTGACCCAACTTCCTATTTCCGCAAGGGCGGGACAGACAGAGCGAGAGAAGGCCCGATGAGATGCTGCACATTTCTTTTACGTGCAGGCGCGAGGCGCTGCGCCTCGCTTCGGATTCCAATATTTTTTTAAAGGTAGGGGGAGCTGGTTGGACGGAGGAGGGTGGGCACTGGGGGGGGGGTGTCAATGGCCGACGGGGGGGGGGGGGAGCTGGCAGGGAGCACCCCCACCCGAGCTGACACCCAGGGCGGACCGTCCCTCCCGCCCCCCTTGCTCCGCCACTGCTTCCATCCTCGTTAGATTACGCCTACTCTTCTTCCACACGGTGGTTTCTAAGTTCTCAAATTCTTTTATTACCAGTAGGTGAAAAGAGGCTAAAATGGGGGTCTAGTGGTCCGGGGGGGGGGGGGGGGACCATTTGGATTTCCTTTTCACATATGACAAATCAGGGTCATCCCCACCATTTTCAGAGAATAATATTTTCAAATGCGGAGTTCTTAGGAATTTCTTCGATTCTACCCTAATCTGAAAAGGGAGGGCACATTCACTGAGGGGCCCTTCCACAAAGGCGCATAGCTGCCTATGCGCGTACAACGCGTGTCAAATTAGAACTACCACCAGGCTACCACATGCCCTGGGCGGTAATTCTAATTTTGACGCCTGGCCAAAACTGCGTGTCACTATCCGGGTGGCAATCAGCAGTGTACCTGCGCTGACAATTACCGCCCGGTTAATGCGCGAGACCTTACCGCTAACTTAATGGGTGTCAGTAAGGTCTCAGGCCCCAAATGGAAGTGAAACAATTTTTATTTTATTGCACTTCCATTTTCGGCCAAAAAAAAGGCCCTTTTTTGCAAACTCACTGAAAAATGGACCTGTGCACGTCCAATACACATGCCTACATTAGCGCAGGCCATTTTTCGGCACGCCTTAGTAAAAGGGGCCCTGAGTGAGCACATCATGAGCAGGAGGGAACAGTATAACAGCTGGTAACAGAATTCAAACATGCGTGGGATAAACATAAAGGAATCCTGTTCAGAAGGAAAGGATCCTCAGGAGCTTAACCGAGATTGGATAGCAGAGCCGGTAGTGGGAGGCGGGGCTGGAGGTTGGGAGGCGGGGATAGTGCAGGGCAGACTTATATGGTCTGTGCCAGAGCCAGTGGTGGGAGGCAGGACTGGAGATTGGGAGGCAGGGATAGCGCTGGGCAGACTTATACGGTCTGTGCCAGAGCCGCTGGTGGGAGGTGGGGATAGTGCTGGGCAGACTTATATGGTCTGTGCCAGAGCCGGTGGTGGGAGGCGGGGATAGTGCTGGGCAGACTTATACGGTCTGTGCTAGAGCCGGTGGTTGGGAGGCGGGGCTGGTGGTTGGGAGGCGGGGATAGTGCTGGGCAGACTTATATGGTCTGTGCCAGAGCCGGTGGTGGGAGGCGGGGATAGTGCTGGGCAGACTTATATGGTCTGTGCTAGAGCCGGTGGTTGGGAGGTGGGGCTGGTGGTTGGGAGGCGGGGATAGTGCTGGGC
Source organism: Microcaecilia unicolor (assembly GCF_901765095.1). NCBI lineage: Eukaryota > Metazoa > Chordata > Amphibia > Gymnophiona > Siphonopidae > Microcaecilia > Microcaecilia unicolor. The sequence goes on along the minus strand of NC_044031.1, from coordinate 753,529,965 downwards.
AAACTTATACGGTCTGTGCTAGAGCCGGTGGTTGGGAGGCGGGGCTGGTGGTTGGGAAGCGGGGATAGTGCTGGGCAGACTTATACGGTCTGTGCTAGAGCCGGTGGTTGGGAGGCGGGACTGGAGGTTGGGAGGCGGGGATAGTGCTGGGCAGACTTGTATGGTCTGTGCCCTGAAGAGCACAGGTACAAATCAAAGTAGGGTATACACAAAAGTAGCACACATGAGTTGTCTTGTTGGGCAGACTGGATGGACCGTGCAGGTCTTTTTCTGCCGTCATCTACTATGTTACTATGTTACTATGTAGCAGACGAGTGTGTGTCTGCCCAGGTAACTATCAATTAGCAAGTCAATTTCCTTTGAAAACTTATTCTAATACTTCCTCAACTTTATATTTTTTTTCAGAGGCACTAATGGGGTGCTCCATTCTTGGCCTTTCTGGTTGGTACCCAAGGTGATGGAGAATGAAAATGACTTGCCCAGCTTCTCTGATTGTGTGCTCACTATTCGAACTGCTAAGCCACTCCATTCAAAATACAGTATGTACATGCACAGTCCCCACCCCATGGGCACTCACAATTTTCTTTTGCCAACACACCTAGAACTAGGACCTTCAGTTTTCCCCAGGGCCGATCTTAGGCAGGGGTGACAGAGGCGGTCGGACAGGACCCCGCACTCCTAGGGTCCCCCGTATCTCTGGCACATCTGTCCTCCTGTCTCGGAACACCTACTACTACTTAACATTTCTAGAGCGCTACTAGGGTTACGCAGCGCTGTACAAATTAACAAAGAAGGACGTTCCCTGCTCAAAGGAGCTTACAATCTAAAGGACAAAATGTCAAGTTGGGGCAGTCTAGATTTCTTGAGTAGAGGTGTAGTGGTTAGGTGCCGAAGACGACATTGAAGAGGTGGGCTTAGCAATGATTTGAAGATGGGCAGGGAGGGGGCCTGGCATATGGGCTCAGGGAGTTTGTTCCAAGCATGAGGAGAGGCGAGGCAGAAAGGGCGGAGCCTGGAGTTGGCGGTGGTGGAGAAGGGTACTGAGAGGAGGGATTTGCCTTGAGAGTGGAGGTTACGGGTAGGAACGTAAGGGGAGATGAGGGTAGAGAGGTAATGAGGGGCTGCAGATCGAGTGCATTTGTAGGTTAGTAGGAGAAGCTTGAACTGTATGCGGTACCTGATCGGAAGCCAGTGAAGTGACTTGAGGAGAGGGGTGACACCTCACTGCTCTGTACCTTAATGCGTATCTACATTTCAGAAGAGAGCATCAGGGCAGTGGAAGAGAACTTCATATCCCATCAGCTGCCGAGCCCAGAGCCTCCTTGCTGCTGCATCCTGCCCCCTTTTTGATGTCACTTCCTGTTTCTGCAAGGGCAGGATGCAGCAGCGAGGAAGCTTTGGGCTGGGCAGCTGACGGGATATGAAAGTCGCCGCTGCTATCTACTGAACCGTGGTGGATGCACATCAAGGTACAGGGTGAGGTGGGGTTATGAGAGCCCTAAACCTCCTTTTAAAGTCTGATACATTATGGCTTATGGTGGTGGGTGGGGGCAGGGGAGTGCAGGCAGGGGGGGGGGGGGTGCAGGGCACGGGGCCCCGCTGAACTGGTCTGCACAGGGCACCAAAATTGCTAAGACCGGCCCTGGTTTTCCTTATTGCATTTCTGTAGAGATGAAATGTGAGGGGAAAGCCATGAGAAAAAAATCTCAGCAGACTGAGAAAGGAAGGGAAAGAGTGACTGAGACTCAATGGAGAGTTTCAGGAAAGATGTAAATGAGAGTCCATGGTAGGTTTGTCTGGGATTCAATGTAATATTTGTTCAGCCCCGTTCCTCAAGCTTCTTATTTTAGGCACTTACGGTTAGTGGAATCTTCTGTCTGCAAGTAGTCTGTTTTATCAGATTTTTTTAATAGGCAGCTGTGATCTTTTCCTTTCATAGCCTCATCAATAGCATTCAGGAGAAATGTAAGCGATATGTTGAAGGAACATGGCATCTTGTATAACCATTCATAATCATTATCAGGGGTTTTATTCGCAAAAGAACTAGAATAGCAAAAGAACTGAAAAATATCTCAAGCACGGAATAAGGAGAACAAACACGTGATTTGTAAGTCTACCGTGACTTACGCCACCACCCTAATGTCAACCCTCTGTAGTGATTGTTGTAAGATTTGCTCATACAACTTGTTGTTTAAACTGTGTTTAACTGTTTATGACTTTTTACGAAGGAAAAAGCCTCTGTATTCCCGTTATCAGTGCATATAAATGCCTGTTTACTGGGATAAAATCTTCATTGGCTCAAAAAACCTTCTATAATTTTTAATCAACACACTGAAACATTATGGCAACACTTATCTTTTAGTGTTGTCTTTGCCGTTGCAATTTAGCTTCACTTTAAATATGCCGACGGGGTCCCGTTTCGCCGTGCAGGCTTTCTCAAGGGAAACATCTGTGCTACGATGTCAATCTATTTTTCAGCCCTGCCGTGCTCACTGTCTGAACAGTATTCAGACAGTGAGCACGGCAGGGCTGAAAAATAGATTGACATCGTAGCACAGATGTTTCCCTTGAGAAAGCCTGCACGGCGAAACGGGACCCCGTCGGCATATTTAAAGTGAAGCTAAATTGCAACGGCAAAGACAACACTAAAAGATAAGTGTTGCCATAATGTTTCAGTGTGTTGATTAAAAATTATAGAAGGTTTTTTGAGCCAATGAAGATTTTATCCCAGTAAACAGGCATTTATATGCACTGATAACGGGAATACAGAGGCTTTTTCCTTCGTAAAAAGTCATAAACAGTTAAACACAGTTTAAACAACAAGTTGTATGAGCAAATGTTTATTGATTGAGCCACTACAGTTGGTAAAATTTCATTTGTTTCAAAAACAGTGGTATTGTCCTAATTTGTTTAGTAAAGTGATTGTTGTAAGACCAAAGGTTAAAAGTGGACCAGAAAGCTCATCTGCAACTTCCTTTACTAATATATCAAACGATAAATGAATGGCCATATTCACTTCAAATCCGGGATCCTCCTTAGACTGAGCTGGCTGATCAAGGGGCATTCTCGGATTTGGAGGAGCGAGAGGCCCAGATGGGCTCAGCGAAAGATTGCTGTTCAAGTCATGGCTCTCCATAGCCCCAACAGCAGAAGTGCCCAAAGAAGGTACTAGAAGGTGGTTATTATGGTTTGCCTCGGAGAAGAAATCGCTGAAGGGGAACTCCCTTCAGTTTCCCCCTGTATTTTGGCATCACAAAAAGGTACAAGACAAACAGAAAAGGTGGTCCAAGGAACAAAGAACAGCCAGGAGTTCACCCAAACAACTTGAAGGACTCAACTTGTCCAAGTTACAGTTTTGTCTTCATCAGGAGTCTATAAGCATATTTTAATATACAAAACAGTTAAAATCAAATATAAAACACAAACAATATAAAAAACATACAGAAACACATATAAGTATATATGACTATTGGACATTCTACCAGATTCTTTTGTTAGAGTTAAAAAGAATCCTTCAGAATATGGAAGAAAGATCCAACTGAAAATAATAAGAAACAGTATAAGGAATGGCAAGTCAAATACAAAGCGCTGATAAGGAAGGCAAAGAGGGATTTTACATTGGAGGTAAAAAAACGTAGTAACATTTTTAATTGTGTGTTAAAAGCAAGAAGCTGGTAAAAGAATCAGTTTGACTGCTAGGTGACCAAGGGGTAAAAGGGGCACTCAGGGCACTCAGGGTCAGGAAGACAAAGCCATAGTGGAGAGATTAAATGAATTCTTTGCTTCGGTCTTCAACGAGGAAGATTTGGGAGAGATACCGGTGCCAGAAAAGTTATTCAAAGCTGACGAGTCAGAAAAACTGAATGAAATCTCTATAAACCTTGCAGACATAATGGCACAATTTGACAAATTGAAGAGTAGCAAATCACCTGGACTGGGTGGTATTCATCCCAGAATACTGATAGAATTTTAAAATGAACTTGCAGAACTGTTGTTAATAATATGTAATTTATCTTTACAATCAAGCATGGTACCGGAAAATTGGAGGGTGGCCAATGTAACGCCGATTTTTAAAAAAGGTTCCAGCGGTGATCTGTGAAATAGTAGACCTGTGAGCCTAACGTCGAAGCCGGGTAAAATGGTAGAGACTATTATAAAGAACAAAATTACAGAGCATCAGTGGCATTCCTAGGGGCGCTGACACCCGGGGCGGATCGCCAATGCGCCCCGCCCCCTGTGTGCAGCGACCCCCCCCCCCCCGGAACAGCGCAGACCCCCCCCCTGGCGAAATAACCCCCCGGGTGCAGCACGACCCCCTGGCAAAAGAACCCCCCGGGTGCACGCTTCTGGGGGGGGGGGGGCCGCGCGCCTGTCGGCTCTTCGTTTCCATGCTCCCTCTGCCCCGGAACAGGAAGTAACCTGTTCCGGGGCAGAGGGAGCATGAAAACGAAGAGCCGACAGGCGCGCGGCATCCCCCCCCCCCCAGCGGTGTGCACCCGGGGCGGACCACCCCCACCGCCCCCTGCAGAGCATATTCAAAAGCATGGATTAATGAGACAAAGCCAACATGGATTTAGTGAAGGGAAATCTTGCCTCACCAATCTATTACATTTCTTTGAAGGGGTGAACAAACATGTGGATAAAGGGGAGCCGGTTGATATTTTGTATCTGGATTTTCAGAAGGCGTTTGACAAAGTACCTCATGAAAGACTCCAGAGGAAATTGGAGAGTCATGGGATAAGAGGTAGTGTCCTATTGTGGATTAAAAACTGGTTAAAAGATAGAAAACAGAGAGTAGGGTTAAATGGTCAGTTTTCTCGATGGAGAAGGGCAGTTAGTGGGGTTCCCCAGGGGTCTCTTCTTGGACCGCTGCTTTTTAACATATTTATAAATGATCTAGAGATGGGAGTAACTAGTGAGGTAATTAAATTTGCTGACAACACAAAGTTATTCAAAGTTGTTAAATCGCAAGAGAATTGTGAAAAATTATAAGAAGACCTTCCGCGACTGGGAGACTGGACATCCAAATGGCAGATGACGTTTAATGTAAGCAAATGCAAAGTGATGCATGTGGGAAAGAGGAACCTGAACTATACTTAGGTAATGCAAGGCTCCGCACTAGGAGTAACTGACCAGGAACGGGATCTAGGTGTCATAGTTGATGATGCACTGAAACCCTTTGCTCAGGGTGCAATGGCGGCTTAGAAAGCAAATAGAATGTTAGGTATTAGTAGGAAAATAATTGAAAACTAAAATAAGGATGTTATAATGTCTTTGTACTGCTCCATGGTGTGACCGCATTTCGTATATCGTGTGCAATTCTGGTCACTGCATCTAAAAAAAGATATAGTGGAATTAGAAAAGGTATGAAGAAGGGCGATGAAAATGATAAAGGGGATGGGATGCCTTCCTTATGAGGAAAGACTAAAGCAGCTAGGGCTCTTTAGCTTGGAGAAAAGATAACTGAAGTATATAAAATAATGAGTGGAGTGGAACGGGTAGACGTGAATCGATTGTTTACTCTTTCCAAAATACTAGGCCTATGGGACACACAATGAAGCTACATGGTAAATTTAAAACAAATCGGACCAAATATCTATTCACTCAATGTGTAAATATACTCTGGAATTTGTTGCCAGAGAATGTAGTAAAAGCAGTTAGCTTAGCGGGGTTTAAAAAAGGTTTGGATAGCTTCCTAAAAGAGAAGTCCATAAGCCATTACTAAAATTACTTGAGGAAAATCCACTGCTTATTTCTAGAATAAGCAGCATAAAATGTATTGTACTGTTTTCGGATCTTGCCATGTACTTGTAACCTGGATTGGCCACTGTGGGAAACAGGATGCTGGGCTTGATGATCCTTCGGTCTGACCCAGTATGGCAAAACTTATATTCATAAGTTCTTATCTTAGCTTAAAGAGTGCAGGACCCAGATGCTAAGGGGCCCTTTTACTATGCTCTGGTAAAAGGGACCCTGCGGTAGCATCAGCGTGTGGATTTGCCATGCGCAGAGGTCCTCCTTTTACTGCAGCGGGTAAAAGGCTTTTTTAAAAAAAAAAAAAAGGAAACATCCCTGCATTGTGAATCACTTGCCGCACTGCCATTTTCTGGGGAAGCCTTTACTGCATTCATTCTTATCATTTAACTGCGTTTACATACAATGGTCTTTTTAAAGACCATCTTAGCCAATCCTTGTGACTCTTTAAGATTTTATTCTTTGATAATTGGACACAGATTGGGTGCGTTCCAATCTCTAGAAACCATGGTCTCATTTCCCACTCTCCATTTCTAATCAAGTAAATCAGTGGGATTCTCTGAAATTCTCCACACACATGGAATCCTCTCATAGGAGCCAACTTTTCAAAATGATTGGGGGTGCTGATTTTTTTTTTACAGGTGGTTCATTCCCCCCTCCCCATCATCCCCCTCCCTCTCCTCCATGTCCCCCCACACCCTTGACCCCTCCCCTCCCTCTCCCCCTCATCCCCCTCCCTCTTCCCCCTCCCCGTCCCCCTCTGTCCCCTCCCCTGCCCCCCTTCTCCCCTCTCTCATCCCCCCTACACCTCCCTCCGAGTCCAAGGCCCCCTCCCTCCCTCCCTCTGAATTCTTGGGTCCCTCCCTGCTCCCTCCCTTCCAGTTCCAGGGTCCCCCCTCCCAGTTCCAGGGTCTCCCTCCCTCTGAGTTCAAGGGTCCCTCCCTCCCAGTTCCAGGGTCCCCCTCCCTCCCCTCCCTTCGAGTTCCCTCCCTTCGAGTTCCAGGCCCCCTCCCTCCAAATTTTAAAAGTCATATATCTTACCTTGTCGGGGTTAGGGAGGCAGCAGCGGTAAAAAGCATGCAGGCTCGGCTTGATGCTTAGTTCCGTTTTCCCTTCTCTCTATCTCAGCTCTGGTCCCATCCTTGAGGGCGCTAGAGGGCGGGACCAGAGCTGAGAGAGAGAGAAGGGAAAACGGAACTGAGCCGAGCCTGCATGCTTTTTACCGCTGCTGCCTCCCTAACCCCGACGAGGTAAGATAGATGACTTTTAAAATTTGGAGGGAGGGAGCCTGGAACTCGAAGGGAGGAGGGAGGGAAGGAGGGAGGGAGGGAACGAACTTCCGGTGGGTGAACGAACTTCCAGTGGGTGAAATATTGGGGGTGCTCTAGCACCCACAGCGCCTATGATTCCTTTTGGATCCTGCGCTAGCCCGGCAGTAACTAGGCAGTGCATGGCGCTCCCAAATTACTTCCAGGTAAACCCCTGGAGCTAGAAAATAAACATGTATTTTCTAGTGTCAGCGCTGGTGCCCGGCAGAGGTCGGGACTACTGCTGAGCTCCTGTGGTAGACCTGATTTGCTGCATGCCAACGCAACAGTAGCCCTACTGACCCTTTTCTGAAAAAGGTGCCTTAGTTATTACATTTAAGCAGTTTTAAGAAACAAACAATATAACAATGGAAGAAAGTGGTGATGAATTTGTGATACATAATTGGTTAAGGAAAATGGCAATAAAGGAACTGTGAGGAGGGAGGCGAGCCATGGGTGGAGAGTGCCCATGTGAAATGAGTCACTACTAAGGTCCATTAAAAAATGTGTATAAAAGCAATTGATGTATTTTTAAGTGATATTGTTCATAAGAGGTTTTAGTTCTAGGGATTGTATATGCAATTTTGGAATCCCTGCATGAAAAATGAGGCCCATTAATTAGATTCATAGGAATATAATGGGCATCTTATCATTTAGTGTATCCTAGTCATTAGCATACACTAAATCCATTAGAACACTTTAGTAAAAGGACCTCTAACGTCTTTATTAATGAAACACAGATGGAGCCTCACTTGAACGCCATCTTGGTCATGTCCTGAAAAGTTATTGTTGGACTTAATTTCTGAATTATCAGTTCATTATCCCCCCCCCCCCCCCCCCCCCCCCCCCCCGTTTACAAAGCCACACAAGCGGCTGCCGGTGTACTAATGCTGACACAGCCCAATCACTTTGAATGAGCTGTGTCAGTTCATACCCCCCCCCCCCCCACATAGGGGGGGGGGGGGTGGTAGGTTGTTGGTTATTTTTTTTATGTGATTTTAATTTACCAATAAATTGTAGCCGAGGAGGTGTTTATAAACAGTCCTAACATCCCAGTTACCTATGCGGCTGCCGGCACTAAATACTGACCTGCACCCGCATAGCTTCCAGGTATCATAAGTACATACGTATTGCCATACTGGGAAAGACCAAAGGTCTATCGAGCCCAGCATCCTGGGCTCAAATACCTGGCAAGATCCCAAAAATGTACAAAACATTTTATACTGCTTATCCCAGAAATAGTGGATTTTCCCCAAGTCCATTGAATAACGGTCTATGGACTTTTCCTTTAGGAAGCATTCCAAACCTTTTTAAAACTCCGCTAAGCTAACCACCTTTACCACATTCTCTGGCAACGAATTCCAGAGTTTTCTCCAATTCGTTTTAAATTTACTACATTGTAGCTTCATCGCATGCCCCCTAGTCCTAGTATTTTTGGAAAGCGTGAACAGACGCTTCACATCTACCCATTCAACTCCACTCATTATTTTATAGACCTCTATCATATCTCCCCTCAGCCGCCTTTTCTCCAAGCTGAAGAGCCCTAGCCGCTTTAGCCTTTCCTCATAGCATCTCATCTCTCACATTTAATCCCCCTCTCCAGCCCCCTACATAACATAACTGGACCCTCCCATACCTCAACACCTTTAAGAGTGCTCCCTTCAATTCCAATCCCTCCCTAGATCTAGCCACCCTTAAAAAGTCACCCTGACTCCAATCTCTTCTGGACCCCACAACCAATACAAGGTCACCCTTGATTCCAAACCCCTCTATGTCTAATTAGGCCCTTTGGGTCTATTTTAAGCTCCCTGGTGGTGTAGCTGGTCATCAGGGCAGAAGTGAACTCAGGATGCTGTTGTAAAATTGTGGCTATGACTTTAGCAGTAGTCTCATGGTAGTACTGCTAGAGGTCAGCCTTCCATATAAGGGGGGGGGGCTTGTTTTGATAGGGAGGTCCAGGGGGTTTATATTGGTGGTAGAGTCTGTGTGAATCAGAATTGAGGGGGATTGTTTTGGTGACTAGGTTCAGAGGTCTTGTATTGGTGGCAGGGTTTGGGGGGATCAGAATTAGGGGGGGGGGGGTCCTTATATTGCTGGCAGGGTTCAGGGAATGAGAATAACAGTTGAGTGGATGACTGATCTCTGTATAAAGTTCCTGGACAATATTCACCTGGATCTTATGTGGCTCTTGAATGAGTATCAACCAGGACCCACCTAGTGGAGGAGTGGCCTAGTGGTTAGGGTGGTGGACTTTGGTCCTGGGGAACTGAGGAACTGAGTTCAATTCCCACTTCAGGCACAGGCAGCTCCTTGTGACTCTGGGCAAGTCACTTAACCCTCCATTGCCCCATGTAAGTCACACTGAGCCTGCCATGAGTGGGAAAGCATGGGGTACAAATGTAACAAAATAAAATAAAATAAACCCTGGTGGCAAATTCTTGGCTGGTGAGCCCTAAATATTCAATGCTCATGTCTGTCCAGCATTGAATATCAGGGCTTAGTTCTACCTTCAGTGGTCAGCTTTTAATAAATGCGGACTGATGCCTTCTGAATATTGACTGGATTCTGTTTTGAAGTTTTAGCAGCAGGATTAAATACTGTGTTCTGAAAAGAAAAAATACGGAAGTCTACCCTGAAAATGGCTTTAGTACAGTGCTTCTCAATCCTCTTCTGGAGGCACACCTAGCCAGTTGGATTTTCAGGATTGCTATAATGAATATGCATGATAGATCTGCATACAGTGTTGAGAAGCATTGCTTTAGTACATGAGGAACTAACCTGCTTATTTTCGAAGGAGATCGTCGGCCATCTTCCGACACAAATCAGGAGATGGCCTGCCATCTCTTGAAGCCGGCGAAATCAGTATAATTGAAAGACGATTTTGGCCGGCTCCAACTGCTTTCCGTCGCAAAGCCGGCCTAAGTTAAAGGGGGCGTTTCCGCAGGGTATGGAAGGTGGGATGGAGGCGGGACGGGGGCGTTGTTAAGACATGGCTGGCTTCAGCCGATAATGGAAAAAAGAGGGCCAGCTCGGACGAGCATTTGGCCGGCTTCACTTGGTCCATTTATATTTAGGACCAAGCTTTAAAAAAGTGCCCCAATTGACCAGATGACCTCCCCTTACTCCCCCAGTGGTCACCAACCCCCTCCCACCCCAAAAAAAAACTTTTTTGCCAGCCTCTATGTCAGCCTGAAATGTCAAGCCCAGCTCCCTGACAGCAGTATGCAAGTCCCTGGAACAGTTTTTAGTGGGTGCAGTGCACTTCAGGCAGGTGGACCCAGGCCCATTCTACCCCCCCCCCCTCCACCTGTTACAATTGTGGTGGTAAATGGGAGCCCTCCAACCCCCCCCCCCCAAAACCCACTGTACCCACATCTAGGTGCCCCCCTTCACCCATAAGGGCTATGGTAATGGTGTAGAGTTGTGGGGAGTGGGTTTTGGGGGGATTTGGGGGGCTCAGAACCCAAGGTAAGGGAGCTATGCACCTGGGAGCTATTTTAAAAAAATAATTTTTAGAAGTGCCACCTAGGGTGCCCGGTTGGTGTCCTGACATGTCAGGGGGACCAGTGCACTACAAATGCTGGCCCCTTCCATGATCAAATGCCTTGGATTTGGCCGGGTTTGAGATGGCCAGCCTCGGTTTCCATTATCGGCGAAAACCGATGCCGGCCATCTAAAACCCAGCCATCTCTGACATTTGGCTGGCCTCAACTGTATTATCGAAACGAAAGATGGCCGGCCATCTTTTTTGATAATACGGTTTGGGACTGCTCTTTGCAACGCCAACCATATAGATGGCCGGCGCCGTTCGATTATGCCCCTCCACGGGACCCTTTTACTAGAGCATGTGTCCAACGTGCATCAATTTGGAACTACCGCCCAGCTACCGCGAGGCCCGAATAGTAATTCCATTTTTTACACGCGTCCGATACACGTGTCAGAAAATAAATTTTTATTTTCTAATGTGCGGCGCTAACTGGGCATTAATTGCGAGTGTACGCACGTAGACCATTACCGCCCGGTTAACATGTGAAACCTTACTGCTAAGTCAATGAATGGTGGTAAGGTCTCAGACCCAAAATGGACGTGCGCCAGTTTTTATTTTGCCGCATGTCCATTTTCAGCCCCCCCCCCCCCAAAGGCCTTTTTACAGGCATACTGAAAAATGGACCTGCACGCGTCCAAAACATGCGCGTACACTACCGCAGGCCATTTTTCAGCGCTCCTTAGTATAAGGACCCCTAAATGATGTTGTGGGTCTTTGCTTCCAGATTTTACCAGCTTTGGTTTCACTGAGGGCATTGAAAGGTGGTTGACTTTCTGAATAAATGAACGGGGGAGTTGTTGGGAGATTATTGGGTTGCTGCACATTCAGAGACTGAAGGTGGCTGGTTTCATCAGGGTTCATTTTTAACCCATCATCAATTAAGGCAACTGGTACGAAGAAAGTGTAAAGATAGATCCGATGAGCTCAAGTGGTTTTGCCTGTTACGAGGATCTTACTATCATCAATAGATTCTTACGAGTAAGGGATAATAGTTGAACAATAAGCTAATAGCATAAGTACATAAGTACATAAGTAGTGCCATACTGGGAAAGACCAAAGGTCCATCTAGCCCAGCATCCTGTCACCGACAGTGGCCAATCCAGGTCAAGGGCACCTGGCACGCTCCCCAAACGTAAAAACATTCCAGACAAGTTATACCTAAAAATGCGGAATTTTTCCAAGTCCATTTAGTAACGGTCTATGTACTTGTCCTTTAGGAATCTATCTAACCCCTTTTTAAACTCCGTCAAGCTAACCGCCCGTACCACGTTCTCCGGCAACGAATTCCAGAGTCTAATTACATCGGATAATAGTTCTGAAAAATTAGTGGAGGAGTGGCCTAGTGGTTAGGGTGGTGGACTTTGGTCCTGGGGAACTGAGGAACTGATTTCCACTTCAGGCATAGGCAGCTCCTTGTAACTCTGGGCAAGTCACTTAACCCTCCATTACCCCATGTAAGCCGCATTGAGCCTGCCATGAGTGGGAAAGCGCGGGGTACAAATGTAACAAAAATAAAATAGATACTATTGGAGATTCTACATGGAATGTTGCTATTCCACTAGCAACATTCCATGTAGAAGGCTGCGCAGGCTTCTGTTTCTGTGAGTCTGACGTCCTGCACATACGTGCAGGACGTCAGACTCACAGAAGCAGAAGCCTGCGCGGCCACATTGGTGATCTGCAAGGGCCGACTTCTACATGGAATGTTGCTAGTGGAGGAGTAGCCTAGTGGTTAGGGTTTGGTCCTGAGGAACTGAGTTCGATTCCCACTTCAGGCATAGGCAGCTCCTTGTGACTCTGGGCAAGTCACTTAACCCTCCATTGCCCCATGTAAGCCGCATTGAGTCTGCCATGAGTGGGAAAGCGCGGGGTACAAATGTAACAAAAAAAAAGTTACTAATGCCCATTACTCTATACAGCATGACAGCTTCTAGGGAAGTGATGGCTTTGCAGATTTTCTTGAAGAAAAGTTCATTAAGCTGATGACTCAGGAGGATTCTTGCATAGTATTAATACTGGAAGATGGGTTTAAGTGTAAACACATAAGTTGATCCTTACAATTTAAGCAATATCACCGACGGGCAAATTAACTCAAATGGTGTGGCCATGGAGTTTTCAGTTTCAAATACAATGAAAGCAGCCTATTTTTTTCTCAAAAAAAAAAAAAGTTTCATTTTATTTATTGCAGTTTATAATCCACCTTTAACCAAGGCAGAGTACAAGAAAACATACATAATAACAGCAAAGGCATAATGAATCCAAACCACAGACAACATTCAAGAAAAAAAGTCTGAAATACTGCAAGGTATTCATGGTCCCAAGTCTGCCTGTAAAAGTTCAATTCAATTCTTGTATACAGCTAATATCCCCTTTCTAGGGCTCAGTGCGGTTTGTATTCTAGGTGAGACAACAGCAGATAGTGTTCGTGTAAGGTCTGAGAAACATTAGAGACCATTGGTATAATGCAGTGGCGATCCTAGCCGGCATGACACCCGGGGCGGATTGCCGATGCGCCCCCCCCCCCCCCCCCGGGTGCACGCCACTGGGGGGGGGGGGTGCCGTGGCGCGCGCCTGTCAGCTGAGTTTGCTGACTTCGCTAACTTCGTTGCAGCTCCCTCTGCCCCGGAACAGGTTACTTCCTGTTCCGGCCGGGGCAGAGGGAGCTGCAGCGAAGTTAGTGAAGTCAGCGAACTCAGCTGACAGGCGCGCGCCGCGGCACCCCCCCCAGCGGCGTGCACCCGGTGCAGACCGCCCCCACTGCCCCCCCCCCCCCTTAGTACGCCACTGGTGTAATGCATGAGACTAAAAACATGAAGGAAAGGATAATGGATGATACTAGGTGGTAGAAGTCATGATGAATTGTTATGAAGCAGTCCTTGGGAAGAGAAAGGTTTTTAGTCTCTTCCTGATGTTGAGGTAGCTGTTTCCTGTTCTGATGGCAATAGGTAGAGAGTTCCATATTTCGACTCCAAGAACGGGGAGTAGAAAATCTTCTGATTTTGAATTGTCTTTTGGAACGGTGATGCTGGCATCAGTTGTTGTTTCTGTCTGTTAGACTGGACCAGACATAGCGAAGAGGTCTTAGTCAGCAGTTCAGAGGTGAAGCCCTATAAGATTTGAAAAACTGAATAAGCAGCTTTGAACCTGAGTCTTTCTGCTATGGGAAGCCAGTGCAGTTTGTTTAGGTGAGTTGAAACACTAGTATATCTATTCAATCTGTATATTAGTCTACCATCTGTATTCTGTATGATTTCCAGTTTTCTCTGATATTGATACTTAATACCAAGAAATAGAACGTTACAGTAATCCAAGTGAGGTAGGACTAGCACGCGAACTAGTAGTGCGAAGGCTTTTTGGTCAAAGAATGGTCCGACTAGACGTAGCTGCCTCATTTTGAATAGTGTTTTATTCCATAGTTGATTAATATGGTAAGAGAAGGCGAGTGAAGAATCAAGCAAGACCCCTAATACTCTGTTTTCAGCTTCAACTGTAAACATAGTAACGTGGAGGGGCATAATCGAACGGGGCCGGCCATCTGCAACGGCAGCCATCTCTAATGACGGCCCCGTTACGCGGCGTACCCGACCATATTATCGAAACAAGATAGCCGGCCACCTTTCGTTTCGATAATACGGTCGAGTCCGGCCAAATCTCAACATTTAGGCCGGCGTTAGAGATGGACGGCATTAGAGATGGCCGCCATTGGTTTTTGCCGATAATGGAAACTAATGGCAGCCATCTCAAACCCGGCCAAATCCAAGCCATTTGGTCGTGGGAGGAGCCAGCATTTGTAGTGTACTGGTCCCCATCACATACCAGGACGCCAACCGGGCACCCTAGGGGGCACTGCAGTGGACTTCAAAACTTGCTCCCAGGTGCATACCCCCCTTACCTTGGGTGCTGAGCCCCCCAAATCCCCCCCAAAAACCCACTACCCACAACTATACACCACTACCATAGCCCTTAGGGATGAAGGGGGCACCTACATGTGGGTACAGTGGGTTTTATTTTTTTTTTGGGGGGGGTGGACGGCTCCCATTTACCACCACAAGTGTAACAAGTGGGGGGGATGGGCCTGGGTCTACCTGCCTGAAGTGCACTGCACCCACTAAAAACTGCTCCAGGGACCTGCATACTGCTGTCATGGAGCTGGGTATGACATTTGAGGCTGGCATAGAGGCTGGCAAAAAAATTATTTTTATTTTTTTTTTTTGGTGGGAGGGGGTTGGTGACCACTGGGGGAGTAAGGGGAGGTCATCCCCGATTCCCTCCGGTGGTCATCTGCTCAGTTGAGGCACTTTTTTGAGACTTGGTTCTAAAAATAAATGGACTAAGTGAAGCCGGCCAAGTGCTCATCATAGCTGGCCTTTTTTTTTCCATTATGTGTGTCGGAAGATGGCAGGCCTTCTCGTTCGAAAATAAGAAGGACAGTCTCCCTCCACTACCAGACACTGGTAAGTAACACAAAACCCTGCAAATAGACACTCAAACTGTACTAACTCTGCCTATGAATATTCAGCACTGCAAATATTCTTGAACATCAGTAAACCTCTGTTACGGCCATGATTGTGCTCCAAACCCCAGCTGGGGAACAGTTCTGTGGCCTCCATCCTGCCGGACCATTTGTTTGGCCGTCTTCTGCACCTTGGGGCACCCATCAGGCCCAGCATCAAGGTTGAAGCACCATGCTGGCAGGAGCTGGCTTTTTTGGGCACGTGTGTAAGTGCTGAAGATGACACCTTTAAAGGGCCAGCAACCAGAGGTGGATCTCAGAGTTTCAGGATGACATCACCCAGTTTGGACTATTTAAGGCAGTTGGGCCCTCTCCGCCATGCCTTCTTAAAGCATCTCCAGCCTTGTTTCCTGTCTCCTCCAGCTTTGATTCCTGTCTCCAGCCCTGCCTAAATGTTCCTGTCTCCAGCCTTGCCTCAGTGTTTCTACCTTCATGGTCTACCGGAGTCTCTAATCGAGAATTACAATTCACATCTAGATTTTGGCAGAAGCTCTGTGAGACATTGCAGGTCAAGTTAGACTATTCCTCTGGATTTCACTTGCAAACTAACGGCCAGACTGAGAGAGTCAATCAGATCATGAAGTCCTTCCTACATAGCTATGTCTTATCTCAACACAATGATTGGTCATGTCTGCTACCTTGGGTGGAATTTTGCTATAAAAACTATGTAAGTGAGGCCTCTGGACATCACCATTCAAGATAGTATTTGTGCAACACCCAAGGGTACCCCTGCTTGTATCACAAACTCCTACTGTGCTGGTCACAGAGGCCACCACCGTATCTGCTTCCAACCTCTAGAAAACCATGTAGGAACTTTTGATTCAGACTACCAGGAACTACAAGAGGCAGGTGGGTAGGAAGAGGTGCCCAGATTCCCAATTCTATCCTGGGGACATGGTCTAGCTATTCACCCAAAACCTGCACCTTAGAATTCCCTGCACCAAATTTGCTCTCCAATTTATTGGGCTATATCCCGTTGTCCTTCAGGTGGCATCAGTTACTTACCAACCAAAGTTACCTGCTCCTCTGCAAATCCATGACACATTTCACGTGTCCCTCCAAAAAATCCTTGTGCAGAGATGGAAAAGCAGGGTCCTTCTAGCACCTGTTCCTACTGACGCTGATCCTGACACGGCGTTTGAAGTCCAAAGCGTCCTTGACTCTCAGAAAGTATGTGGGAAACTCCAACACCTCATTGTCTGGAAAGGTTATGGACTTGAGGAGAACTCTTGGGAGCCAGCAAACCTGGTCCATGCCCTAGTGCTCCTCAGAAGATTTCATTGCATGTATCCTCACAAACCCAAGCCTGGACCCATCTTCTTCCTTTATATTTAACTCTGACTTTGATCCTTGTTTTCTTAACTTCTCTCATTAAACTTTGTCAAATCTACCTGTAGCTAGATTTAACTCCTTCTTCTCCCCCACCAAATCCTCAGTTTCCCTAATTAACTTGATTACTAGATTTTTTTTACTTCCTGCACTAACCTTCCTTGTTCTCCCATTCCTACCTGTGGCTTATTCTTCCCAAACCTCCTTCTCCAGGATTCATTTACCCTACCCTTTCTCCACCTTAATCCCAGTACCCATACCTCTGTCCCTCCATATGCATTTGCTTCTCCCCTCCCCCACCCAGTATTTGCCCTTCTCTTCCTTCTTTGAGCCCCTGCATCAGCTCAAACTCTCATATCCCATCTGCCCTTGTCAGATCTCAGCTCCTCCCTTTTCTCATGCCTAATCAAAAATTGTATTTATTTATTACATTTGTACCCCACATTTTCCCACCTATTTGCAGGTTCAATGTGGCTTACATAATACCTTCGAGACTGTTGCCAATTCGATTGGTAACAGATGCAAAGTTATGTTGTGGTCAGATGAGGTAGGTGTGGTACAGGCATCAAAGGGTTGAAAGAAGTGAAGATTATAAATTGTCCAGTACGATCATTAGTTGTGCTGTGTTGCTGGGTGCTGGGAACCTTATGTTGGATCGGTGAGATAGGCCTTTTTGAAGAGATGAGTTTTGAGAGATTTCCTGAAGTTTAAGTGATCATGGATTGCTCTTACAGCAATTGGGAGCCCATTCCATAGTTGTGCGCTTATATAGGAGAAGCTGGATGCGTAAGATGTTTTGTGTTTTGGTCCTTTACAGTTTGGATAGTGCAGGTTTAGGTATGATCTCGATGATCTGGTTCTGTTTCTGGTTGGTAGATCTATTAGGTCTATCATGTATCCTGGTACTACGCCGTAGATGATTTTCACGTGTACCAAGGTGCAGATTTTGAAGATGGTTCGTTCTTTGATTGGGAGCCAGTTCACTTTTTCTCGTAGGGGTTTGGCACTTTCGATCCCTTTCCCACCCCCATGCCCATACCGTCTCCAGTCTGATTGTTCTGAGCTCCCTTCTCTCTGCCCCACTTATAGCATCAACCCTCTTCTGGCATTTGTCAGACCAATTTTGTCACCCCTCTCATCTAGCAGTATCAGCCCTTTTTTGCTATCCTCAGCCTTGCATCAGCCCCCAGTTTCTCCTAGCCCCAGCTCCCATTTTACTTCCCACCCTGTTTTTTTCAACCTGCAGCCCACAGATCCAGTCCCAGCCCCCTTCTCCTGCTTGCCCCCATTTTTAGCCACCAGCTCCAGGGCCAGGCCCTGCATGAGACACATTTTGAAGCCCCACCTGCCATCTCCTACCTGATCCCTTCTTTGCACCCCTTTTCCATCCTCAATATCAGATGTGTTTCAGTGCTATTTCCAGCATCAGCCTTCCTCCTCTACCTGCCCTGTCCTTTAAAATCATTTAAGAGTGATAGGATCCTCTCCTTTCTCGTCACTGATCTGCCTATCTTTAATCAGATCTGACCACCAGCATCATGTGCTCCTTCAAGTCAGGGACTAACTACTTCCTGTTTGTGCAATGAAAAGAGATGCTCATGCCACTCTGTAAATGATGTTAAAGTGCAGGGCAATTAAGAGAAGAGGCAGCTGGGGAGGACAATTTTGTTGGAGCCAGGTTGAGGACGCGGAGGGAGGGGGAGCGGACAGCAGACTGCAGACGGTGCTGGCGCTTAATTTAGACATGACAGATCACATCATAAATAGGCGCAGTTGCCGTCAGAAGTCTGTTTGGAGGAGTGGCTGCTCCCCTGGCGATTCTGACGTCTGTGCTGTAATGCCAGTGATGTTGTGAGGCAGGGTCAGTGCAACAGAATTGGAGATATGATACAGCCGTTCAACTATTTGAAAGGTATTAATCTGCAAACGAACCTTTTCCGTAGATGGGAAGGTGGTAGAACTAGAGGACATGATATGAGATTGAAGGGGGGGCAGACTCAAGAAAAATGTCAGGAAGTATTTTTTCAGGGAGAGAGTGGTAGATACTTGGAATGCCCTCCCGCAGGAGGTGGTGGAGATGAAAACGGTGGCGGAATTCAAGCATGCGTGGGATAAACATAAAGGAATCCTGTTCAGACGGAATGGATCCTCAGAAGCTTAGCCGAGATTGGGAGGTGGGGCTGGTGTTTGGGAGATGGGGCTAGTGCTGGGCAAGACCTTCTACGGTCTGTGCCATGAAAATGGCAGATACAAATCAAGGTAAGGTATACACAAGAAGTAGCACATATGAGTTTATCTTGTTGGGCAGACTGGATGGACCGTGCAGGTCTTTTTCTGCCGTCATCTACTATGTTACTATGTTCTCCCCAAGCTATCCCATCCTCAAACACTAGTCTCTACAACTAACTCCATCACCCAAACTTCCACTCACCGAAATACTACTCCTGCAAATTTACCCCCCCCCCCCAGAAACTTCCTCACCCTCAAAACCAACCCCTGCAACTGCCCCATCCCCAACCTGCCCCAACCCGCTAAAACTGTTCCCTTGAACTGCCCCACCACCTAAAATTTCCTTTCCCCTCCACCACTCCACAACTGCCCATCTCTTTCCTCACTCCTCCCCCCCCCCCCCCCCCCCAAAAAAAAAAAAAAAGAAACTGATCACACCTGTGGAGGAGAGGGGTTGGAAACTATTTCATGAGACACACTCTACATGCTTTCCCTACTATTTTCCTCACTAATTTTGATGACGTTTACCTACCATCTGGGGTCAGGTGCAAAATGTATTGCAAGCAGTGTACAGTTCACCTTATCTGCTTTTTGATTCCAAGCTTTAATCAGATCAGTAATATTGCCGTTCCCTTACTTGCTTTGGCTATTTCCTTTCTTCAAACCAGTAACCTTTGGTTGGCTTGACCATAGTAACGGTCAAAGAGTCATAGGGGTTTTCAGTAGTTGGCAATGCTTGCTATAAAATCAAAGCAACATAAAAAAATGAAATAAATGCAGTTATACTGCAGAATTATCTCCCAGCAGCGTGTCTATCGCAGACATAAAAAAAAATCACTCAACATATTTTATTTTGTTTCTTGATGGTGTCTGCCAGCTGCGGATCAGAAGAAACAGCTTTGTGTTTTCTGAATGGGAAGAGAGTTAAACAAGTCAATGAGAAGCAACGTCACATGAAAAGGAGCACGGCAACAGAGTTACAAAAAAAAAAAAAAAAAAGCCTTTATTTCAGGTATTATATCCATTCCAGAAAAAAAGGTGCTTGGAGAGTCATTTTCCTTTGTTTCTATACAGGTGCTAATTTGAGACAAAGTTCTATTCATGATTATCCAATGCAACGGTACGGATAAGATCCACTCTCGCCTTCTTTTCATTAAGAATGTGGCTATTACAGTCACAACTTCCCATCAGTTCTCTTTGCTGCAGTAAAATTTGGGATCAGATCGTGCACGTTGATATGATTTTGAAGCAAACTGCAGTTAAGAAACCATAAGGAGGATTAAGAATTCAAGGCGAAGATAAAACAGTCCTTGAAAAAAAAAAAAGACATCTGAAATGATAGTTTTCAGGAACCCTACTGTTTTCAAAGAGATATATGTTCACATTTCCACCACTAGAGTCACAGCTGTACGTGAACAGTTATTCAAGATTGAGTCTCTCATTTTAAAAAGCAGCGGGTATCTCTAACCTCTATCCGCCTTAAGACAAGACCTCGCTAATATGAGCGACCCTTTTTAAGACCTTATCAAAAGGAGATTAACAGAAGATATGTATTTTTTAATGGGATTGAACAATAATTCAAGGTCTTCTAATCTTCATTCCTACATTATTATTGAATTTATGGAAATCCCTGATAACCTTTAACCCAGAGGTGTAACAGTCACATAAACCATGCTATATTGGTACAGTGTTAACCTTACATGCTTCGACTAAGTTGACAACTAACTTTTAAATCCAAAGGGACTGAAATGAATTATCAGTCTTCCTAATGATGGCACTTAGACTGATAAGCTATGGAAAGATTAAATAGGAATTAATAATGAGCACAAAGAAAAAAATATCAAGAAACGTTTGACAACAGGGTAGCTCTGTTTCGGTTAGTTTTATCCTCCTTTTAAATAATTATTTATTTTGTCTAACGTTGAATATGTTGTGTAGTAGATGAGAGCTTGTGGTATAATTCCAGCAAATGCACCAAACTGAGGGGTCCTTTTACTAAGGTGTGCCGGAAAATGGCCTGCGCTGTTGTAGGCATGTGTAATGGATGGACGCAGATCTATTTTTCAGCACACCTGCAAAAAAAAAAAAAAGCCTTTTTTCGATAAATGGACATGCGGCAAAATAAAAATTGGCAAGCGTCCATTTTGGGCCTGAGACCTTACTGCCACCCATTGACTTAGGGGTAAGGTCTCACGCTTTAACTGGGCGGTAACCGTCAGCGCGCGTACACTGCCGATTACCACCCGGTTAGTGCCACATGGTAGAAAATAAAAAATACTTTCTGCCGTGCGTATCAGACATACATAAAAAATGTCATTACCGGCTGGGGCATGCGGTTGCCTGGCAGTAGTTCCAAATTGGCACACGTTGGATACACGTAGGCGCCAGGGGCATAGCCAGACTTCGGCGGAAGGGGGGGTCCAGAGCCCGTGGTGAGGGGGCACAGTTTAGCCCCCCCCCCCACCAGCGCCGTTAAAAAAGACTTAAACCACGCAGAGTGGCAGGAAGAAAAAGGGGGATGTTGGGGGGTGTCGGAGAAGAGGGCGGGCAGGTAGCCATAAATGGGAGGGGGATGGGGACAAAGGAGAATCGCACTGGACTGAAAAAGGAGGCAGGGTGGGAGAAGAGGGAGGGAGAAGAGAGAAAGGAGATGCTAGGGGAGGGGAGGGAGAGGGGAGGGGGGCACCAACTGATAGTCTGCAGGGGGGCACCAGAGACCCTAGGACCGGCCCTGCTGCGCTGAAATCCAAGGGTAATTCTATAACAACGTCTGTAACTTAAGTGGCCCATTTACGAAGGCGCGTAAGCACCTACGCGTGTCCAACATGCATCGAATTGGCACTAGCGCCTGGCTACCATGGTCCCCGAGCAGTAATTCCATTTTTGACGTGAGCGCAAAACACCTGGCAGAAAATATTTTCTATTTTGTACCGCATGGCGATTACCCAGATGTTTATGTGCACCGACCGCTTACCGCCCGGTTAGCGTGTGAGACCTTACCACTAAGTCAATGCATGGCGGTAAGGTCTCAGCCTGAACATGGATGCACACTGCTTTTTTAAAATTTTGCCGCACGTCCATTTTCCAGCACAAAAAAATGGCCTTTTTTCCAGGCGCGCTGAGCAAATGGACCTGCGCGCGTCCAAAACACGCACCTATGCCAGTGCATGCCACTTTTAGGCACGCCTTAGTAAAAGGGCCCCTGAATGACTTAACAAGCCAATCGGCATTTTTAGCAGCGCTTAACAAGCAATAATGAGCACTAATTGGCAATAATTAGAATTTATATACAGTACACAACTCGCTGTGCATATTCTATAATGCACAGCAATTCAATTCTAATGTGTGGAGCCAAAAAGGGACGTGGTTATGGTGTTGGGGGAATAGGCATTTCATGAGCATTGCAAAATTTACGTACACTGTTATAGAATCTGGCCCTCCATGCTTAAATCTATGCTACATTTTTCTTGGTGTAAATAGATGTGCATAGTTCTAGATGCTGGAATATTATTATTAGCATTTGTAGAGCGCTACCAGATGCATGCAGCGCTGAACACCTGAGATAAAGAGAGACAGTCCCTGCTGAAAAGAGCTTTCAATCTAAATAATACAGACAGACGAGACAGTTACGGGTGAGGGAAGTAAAGGTGAGAAGGAAGGAAGGGACAAGGGGGAGGACAATTGAGAAGTGGCTAGGAGCTAAAAGCAATAGTGAAAAGGTGGGTTTTCAGCATAGATTTGAAAACAGGTAGAGATGAAACTAGACGTATAGGTCCAGGAAGTCTATTCCAGGCATCAACTAAGCGTATTCTATATACCACACCTAAATCTAGGTGCCGCTTATAGAATACGCTTAGGCGGAAATGTATTCCGTGTGGATTTTTCAGGCACCATATATAGAATCTAACCCATTATGTATCCTCTACAAAGACCAGAATAGACCTAAGAATAGATTTTCTCGAGGAAGCAACATAAACAGGCATTACTTCCCCTAGTCTGCACTGTCGGGACACTGACCTCCCCCAAATTGCTGTCAAGACAGACCACCACTTATTTTCTGGTAGTATTTAAATGTTCAGATCCTGGCCGTGTAGCATGATGGTTACAAAGAGCAATTTCCTAGCCAATATATGAAATGCATGCCCAAGTACATGGTTAGCCAAATTCCACCCATCCTTGTTGGCATCTTGTTGAGCATCTTTCAGCAGAGTAACATGTAGCCAACAAGGCCCTTCTGCTGCATGAAAATTGTCAGTAGAAAAGAGAAACTCATAAGGTTCAAAAACTCAAGTCAAAAACTGCTATTTTTTTCTCGGTTAATATTAATAAATGAGACCATGCTGAAGTATCTATTGACCCTGTTCTGGCATTAATGAAATACATTTACAGAAAAAAAAATCAAAACAAAGAAAAACAGGGAAGATTTTCATAAAAAAAGAGATATTAAGCTTCAGGAACAGCTTGAATGAATGAAATCTGCATTCCCTTTGCCATAATTTTAAGATTGTTCTGCCAGTATGATAAAACATGATGGCCACCAGTACTGATTTGACTTCCATCCTGCATAAATTTCAGCTCACCATGTGTCCAATCCATGGATCAGAAGGACCTTGAGTACTTGGAGTACACATAAAGTCTGGTCAAAGTTCTCAGCTCTCCCAAATCTCTACCACATATGTGCAACGCATAAGTAGAGAATCACTTTCTCACAAATCACTCTTGAAATTAAATTGAGTAATTATTTTTTTTATAACAAGGTGTTATAGATCTTTAAATTACGCAATGCACAGTTGGAATAAAATATGTATACCTATATACAAATGATTTTCTGTATTATCATCCGGATTCTATATATTGCACCTTGCATTTTTAACAGCGCTTAACAAGTAATAATGAGCACTAATTGGCAATAATAAGAATTTACACGCATAACTCACTAAGCGTATGCTGCAATAAACTATGCCTAAATTCTAAAGTGCGCAGTTCAAAAGGGGCATGACTATGAGTGGGAAGTTGGGCGTTTTATGGGAGTTTCCCAAATGTACGTGTGTTGGATGACCAAAGAACTGGATGAAAGGACATGTGCTGGATGTAATCTACTGGGATTTCAGCAAAGGCCTTTGATACAGTCCCCCACAGAAAGACTCATGAATATGCTGAAAGGGCTGACCTTAGGACCAAAGTGGTGAATTCGATAGGAAACTGATTGACTGACAGGGGGCAGAGGGTGGTGGTAAAGGGAATCCGCTCAGAGCAAAGGAAGGTGAGCAGTGGAGTTCCTCAGGGGTCGGTGCTGGGTCCGATTCGGTTTAATATATTTATGGGAGATATTGCTGAAGGGTTGAAAGGAAAAGTTTGCCTTTTTGAAGATGACACGAAGATAGCCAATAGAGTGGATACCCTGGAGGGAGTAGAAACGATGAGAAGGGATCTCCAAAAGTTAGGAGAACGGTCAAGGGTCTGGCAGTTAACATTTAATCAAGCTATCCAATTCTGGAAGAACTAACAAAGTAATACTACTGAGACTGAATTTAGATACTACTACTAAACTCTCAGTATGAAATTAACATTTCCATAAAAAAGTATTTTAATATGCTCAGTTCTATCCCTTCTTACCATGGTATCCCCAAGGGAATATCAGGTAGAAACAGAGGAACCATCACTGCACATTAGATGTTCCTAAAATATTCATAAAGTATGTACATACTCATACGATAGGCATATTCACCTGCTATTAC
This sequence comes from Microcaecilia unicolor, assembly GCF_901765095.1. Taxonomy (NCBI): domain Eukaryota; kingdom Metazoa; phylum Chordata; class Amphibia; order Gymnophiona; family Siphonopidae; genus Microcaecilia; species Microcaecilia unicolor. The sequence continues at coordinate 753,505,548 of NC_044031.1, read as the reverse complement.
AATTGACAAGAGCGGATGAAGATTTGGGTACCTATCACGGAATACGACTGAAAATGGTTTGTTAATGAGCTATATTCCCCTTTTGAGGAAGCTACGGCAAAACTTGACCAGAGTCAAGGGGACAGCGTTGTGTGACTGTACAAGGTTTGAACACAGGGGGTGCACACATTTTGGTATGATGGTACACTATAGGGCTCATTTTCGAAAGAGAAGGACGCCCATCTTTCGACATAAATCAGAAGATGGACATCCTCCCAGGGTCGTCCAAATCGGTATAATCAAAACCCGATTTTGGACATCCCCAACTGCTTTCCATCACAGGGATGGCCAAAGTTCAAGGGGGCATGTCGGAGGCATAGTGAAGGCGGGACTTGGACGTGCTTAACACTAGGACGTCCTCGACCCATAATTGAAAGAAACAAGAACGTCCCTGATGAACACTTGGACGACTTTACCTGGGTCGTTTTTTATTATGACCAAGGCACAAAAAGGTGCCCAAAATGACCAGATGACCACTGGAGAGAATCGGGGATGACCTCCCGTTACTCCCCAGTGGTCACTAACCCCCTTCCACTCTCAAAAAATATCTTTCAAAATATTGATTGCCAGCCTCTATGCCAACCTCAGATGTGATACTCAGGTCCATGACAGCAGTATGCGGGTCCCTGGAGCAGTTTTAGTGGGTGCAGTGTATTTTAGGAGGCGGACCCAGGCCCATCCCCCCTACTGCCACGAGAGAGGTAGTTTTGTCATCTAATACAGTCATTGGTTTATGTCACTTGGATTATTGTAACGGAGTATACGCAGGATGTAAAGAGCAACTTATTAAGAAACTGCAGACCGCCCAAAACACAGCGGCCAGATTAATTTATGGAAAATCCAAATTTGAAAGTGCAAAACCCCTCCGAGAGAAATTGCATTGGCTTCCTGTCAAGGATCGAATCACCTTTAAAATCTGCTCCCCAGTACACAAAATTCTCTATGGTGAAGTCCCTGACTACATGATTAACCTAATCATCCTGCCACCCAGGATGCATTAAAACTATCCCTTCATACCTAAACCTTCATTACCCAAACTGCAACGGGCTTAAGTATAAATCTGCATATGCTTTATCCTTCTCCCTCACCAGCTCACAACTATGGAATTCTTTGCCATAAGCTATAAAAACCATCCACAACCATCTAAGTTTCAGGAAAGCTCTTAAGACTATGTTATTTGGAAAAGCCTACCCAAGGACTCAGCATGTGTCTCCACTGCTTGATACACATCAATCTAATGACAATTTTGGACACATCTACCCTTCCCTCCTCTCCCCTGGTTTCCCTGTTCCTTTCGTTCCTTCCCCATCCTCTCCATTATTTCTTATGTAGGTTTAATGTTTAATTTACTGGCATTGGCGTCCACCTTTGCGGTGCGATGTAAGCCACATTGAGCCTGACACAGTTGGGAAAATGTGGGGTATAAATGAGATAATAAATAAAATTGATGCCAATAAACCTCAATAATTGGTTGTTATTGATAGTTGATTGTTTGTTAAGCAATTACTTTGCATGCATATTTATTTATTTATTTGTTACATTTGTACCCCACATTTTCCCACCTATTTGCAGGCTCAATGTGGCTTACATAATACCGTAAAGGCATTCGCCAGTCAGTTGATAAGAAATACAAGGTTGTATTGTGGTCAGATGAGGTAGGTGTGTGTCAGGCACTGTGAAGGTCGAAGGAATGGGGATTGTATATTGGCCATTACCATCATTGGTTGTGCTGTGTTGCTGGATGTGGGGATTTACGTTGGATCAGTGGGGCAAGCCTATCTTGGCCTATCTCGGCAGCACACCCAAATTTGGGTGGCATATATAGAATCCAGGGGTTATGATGTGACTACATGAAAGATGTATAAGCAGAGCTTTTTTTTGAGGGGGTACTTGGGGGTACTGATACCGGCATCTTTCCGTTGTCTGCTAAAATTGACCCATGGTCCCAAAGTTTTAATGAAAGAGCTCAGGCTCTACAAACCAATCTGCTTTGTCATAGATTCTGTGACTGATTGCAGGGGGTCTGGCTATTGTGGGGTGGGTCCCTCAGTGATCACTCCAATCCTGAAGGGTGGCCTGGCATTTGAGTACCGGCATCTTTTTGCTAGAAAAAATGCACTTTTTTTCTTTTTTTTTTCGTTTTATGCTGACTTTCAATTGTCTATGAGCAAGTTTCTTCTTCGGAAAAGGTTTTTTAAAGACCAACCTCATTGATCACCATACCACGTGCTTCTAAACGTTTACATCAATTGTTCTCCGTCGACTGAGACCAACCTTATTGATCACCATACCATGTGCTCCTAAACGTTTACATCAATTGTTCTCCGTCGACTGAGACCAACCTTATTGATCACCATACCACGTGTTTCTAAATGTTGTATCAGCTGTTCTCCGTCGACCGAGACTCCTGATGCAGGCCTAATGGCCGAAGCACAACGTTTGTGTCGAGTCTTTTTTCATCAACAAACAACTGTTTTAAGAATCCATCCCTCCAGTCTTTGGTTTTCCGTGGTCAAACATCCCACCTTCTTCCATACCTGTGTATAAGTGGGCACAGAATGAATCGGTAATGGGTGTTTCAACTAGTGGCATGCTCAATGTATAGAATACTATCAGTTGTGCACGTTGCATGGTACACTTAGGTTTTCCCACTTACACCAGCCAATCACATGTCATAAGTAGGTATGTCACACCAACATGGCTTTGAGCTAGTATTGTATAGGGCTCCTTTTACTAGGTGGCAGGAAGCCCAACGAGGGCTTACTGCTTGCTATAGAGGAAATACTGCCGGTGACTGTACTTCCCACCTAGCATGCCATAATCTCTGGCGCTACAAAATTTGTTTATTTTTATAGCAGCAGAGTGTGCCCAGCAGTAATTGGCAGTGCCATGCGCTGTCCAGTTACTGCCAGGTTAACGTGGGAGCCCTTACCACCACCTCAACAAGTGGTGGTAAGGACTTCCCTGGAAATGGCCATGCGACAAGTGCTTTACTGCTGCACGGCCTTTTTCTTGCACGAAGGGCGAGACTTCCCTTTTACCAGCTTCAGTAAAAGGGGACCTCGGCACACGTGTAAAACATGTGCCAGCACCAGCCTCTTTTTGCCACAGTTTGGTAAAAGGGGCCAATAATGACTTAGACATGCCTAAAGGCCATTATAGAATTGGCACGGATATTGCCCCATTTTGGCACCTAATCAAAGCACCAAGTTAAAGAATTGTCCTCTATGGGGTGAATTCTTTTTTTTTCTTAATATTTTATTAGTTTTTAAAGATACATCAATACAGAAAAACAACAACACAACAACAACAACAAAACATACATGTGTTATAGTACAATAGAATAAAGTACACAAAGCTGAGTTCAAGTCATAAGGTTAGTCGGTAGAACGAGAGAAAAAGGTCTAAAGTTTCCATTTTGAAGACCAGTTTTATGACCAAGAATAATAGAATTTACTGCAGACTGCTTGTCTTTTTTGTAAAGTAGAAATCCAGTTCCACCAAACCACCACGTTTATTATTTATTTATTTATTGCATTTGTATCCCACATTTTCCCACCTTTTGCGGGCTCATTGTGGCTTACAATACATTATGAATGATGGAAATACAGTTTGTTACAATTCGTTATGGATTACATTGTGAAGAGTTATACGAGACAAATCAAAGTATCGTTAGGAATATGTCAATGGAAAAGAACATTGAAACATTGGAAGGAAAACAACAGGAAACTAGAGGGTCTGAGGACAATATATAATGTATAATAACAAAAACATATGGTATACATTTTCTGTGATTAAAAGTATGAGTGTGGTGAGATTCAGGATTGAGAATTCATAAGTGGATGTGTTGATGTTTAACTGAACAGTGAGTGTGGATTTTATATGTTTTGGTTCTTTCCGTAGATTTTATCAAAAAGATGTGTTTTCAGTAATTTGCGGAAGTTGGTTTGTTCAGTAGATCGTTTTCAGGTTGCGCGGAAGTGTGTTCCAGAACTGCGTGCTCATGTAGGAAAAGGTTGACGCGTGTAGCGCCTTGTATTTCAGGCCCTTGCAGTTAGGGAAGTGGAGGTTGAGGAAGGTTCGGGATGATCTTTTAGCGTTTCTGGGTGGTAAGTCAATTACTCAGACATGTAGGCTGGGGCCTTCACCGTGAATGATTTTGTGGACTAATGTGCATTACTTTAAAAGTAATGCGTTCCTTAAGTGGGAGCCAGTGTAGCTTCTCTCGTAAGGGTTTGCACTTTCATATTTTGGTTTTCCGAAGATGAGTCTGGCTGCTGTATTCTGGGCTGTCTGAAGTTTCCTCAGGATTTGCTCTTTGCAGCCTGCGTACAGCGAGTTGCAGTAATCCAGATGGCTGAGTACAAGGGATTGCACTAGGCTGCGAAAAAACGGATCTTGGGAAGAATGATCTTATTCTTTTCACGTTTCCACATGCAGTAGAAAATCTTTTGGTTGTGTTGTTGCATGGGTTTCGAGCGTTAGGTGGCGATCGATAGTAACTCCAAGGATTTTTAACGTTTCTGAGATTGGAAGGTTTAGTTTTGGTGCATTTATAGCGGCAAATTCCTTCGTGTTGTATTGGGAAGTGAGTATCAGGCATTGAGTCTTTTCTGCATTCAGTTTCAGACGAAATGCATCTGCCCAGGGTGGTCATGATGTGTAGGCTTTGGTTAATTTCATTGAAGATTTCTTTGATGTCTTGTTTGAAAGGGATGTATATTGTTACATCATCGGCGTTAACTTGGGAATTGTCTTTCCAGTGTGATATGATCAGTTTCAATGCAGCTGAGACCAAGAAGTCAAACAGCAGCTTATCATTTTCTGAAGAGAGAAATGAGATGCAAGCGGATTTCCATATTACATATTTGGATAACAAAAGATTCTTGAAATCCAAAAATCCTCTTTCAATTTCCCCAAACATCTGACCAAAAATAATACAAGATTGGGTCACTCCAACAATAGATGCAGCAAGAGGTACCAGTTTTGATTTACATGACCAACACTCTACATGACCAACACAAATCACACCTAGAGGACCCAGTCAATTTACTCTTTCTGGGCGTCCAAGGGCCCTGTGATACTAAAGAAAAGAGATTGTGTTATTGCAGCTGACAAGGAGGCCTTGGGCCAGTCGACCAATTACGAGACCATCGAGGTATCTGCCAATGAATCGTTGAGATCCAGTTCCCACACTTGTTGTGTGGAACTACGTGATATAGCATATTGGACCTCGTAGTCTTTGTAAAACAATGAGGCCGTGTGTTGTTGCCTGCATTGATTGTCAATGGGGTGAGTTCTATATATAGCACTGAAAACTCAGCACTTGGAAAAAGCTCTATTCTATAAGCTGTGCTTAAACGTAAGTGTGGTTTATTGATAGTGCTTACGCCCAGAAATTGCATCTAACTTTAATAGATGCAACAATTTGCACTAATTGAAACAACAACAACAACAACAACAACCATTTCTAAAGCGCTACTAGGGTTACGCAGCGCTGTACAATTCAAACATAGAAGGACAGTCCCTGCTCAAAGAGCTTACAATCTAAAAGACAAGAGAACAATCTAAAGACAAGTGAACAATCTAGAGGACGAGTGAACAGTTAATCTGATAGGGTAGATGGATTGGGGTATTTTATATTTCTCGAGCGGTTAGGCACTGAAGGCAGCATTGAAGAGGTGAGTTTTAAGCAGAGATTTGAAGATGGGTAGGGAGGGGGCATGGCGTATGGGTAAGTATGGTGCAAGTCTTTGCATTTAAATTAGGAGCGTATCCCCCTTATTCTAGAACTACACACGCTAATTGTAGAAATGCTCCATTCCGCCCATGACCCTTCCCATTTCTGTGTCTGTCAAGACGTGCATGAAATTTAGATGTATTGGACAGATGCAGGTCCATTTTTCAGCGCGCCTCAAAAAAAGGCCTTCTTTGCTGAAAATGGATGTGCGGCAAAATTAAAATGAGTGCGGGTCCATTTTGGGCCTGAGACCTTTCTGCCACCCATTGCCTTAGTGGTAAGGTCTTACGTGTTAACCGGGTAGTAATTGTCAGCACACGCACACTGGTGATTACCACCCGGTTAGTGACATACAGTAGAAAATAAAAATTTTGGATGCATGTCAAAATCAGAATTACCACTCAGGGCACGCAGTAGTTCTAATTTGATGCACGTAATTATTATTTGTTACATTTGTATCCCACATTTTCCCACCTTTTTGCAGGCTCAATGTGGCTTACATATAACCATTAACGGCGTTATTTTTATTTTATTTATTTTAGTTACATTTGTACCCCGCGCTTTCCCACTCATGGTATGCTCAATGCAGCTTACATATTGTATACAGGTACTTACTTGTACCTGGGGCAATGGAGGGTTAAGTGACTTGCCCAGAGTCACAAGGAGCTGCCTGTGCCTGAAGTGGGAATTGAACTCAGTTCCTCAGGACCAAAGGCCACCACTCCAACCACTAGGCCACTCCTCCACTCTTGCAGATCCAATGTGGCCGCGCAGGCTTCTACATGGAATGTTGCTAGTGGAATAGCAACATTTCATGTAGAATCTCCAATAGTAGCAACATTCCATGTAGAATCTCCAATAGTATCTATTTTATTTTTGTTACATTTGTACCCCACACTTTCCCACTCATGGCAGGCTCAATGCGGCTTACATGGGGCAATGGAGGGTTAAGTGACTTGCCCAGAGTCACAAGGAGCTGCCTGTGCCTGAAGTGGGAATCAAACTCAGTTCCTCAGGACCAACGTCCACCACCCTAACCACTAGGCCACTCCTCCACTTAGCTGATTCCAGTCAGAACAAATACATAGTATGAATGAATACAAAGTGATATTGTGATAGAATGAGGTACATGTATGGTAGGTACAATTGGGGGGAATTTAGGGAGGGAAAGGGGGAAGAAGGGTCAGGTAATGTCCGTTACGGTCTTTGGTTACATTATGTCGCAAGTATCCAGGTATTTTTATGTTGGGTCGGTGGGGTATGCTCTTCTGAACAGGTCTGTCTTTAGTGCTTTCCTAATATTTAGGTGCTTTTGGTAATGCGTTCCATAGTTATGCGCTTAGGTAGGAAAAGCTGGATGCATAGGTGGATTTGTATTTGAGTCCTTTGCTGCTTGGGTAGTGGAGGTTTAGGTATGATCATGCAGATTTTGTGGTGTTTCTGGTTGGCAGGTCGATAAGTTCTGTCATGTATCCCGGTGCCTCGCCGTAGATAATTTTATGGACAGTTGTGCAGATTTTGAAAGTGATACGTTCTTTGATTGGTAGCCAATGTAGTTTTTCTCAGAGTGGTTTGGCGCTGTCAAAACGTGTTTTTCCAAATACAAGCCTGGCTGCTGTGTTTTGGGCGGTCTGAAGTTTCTTTATGATTTGTTCCTTGCATCCCACATAGATTCCATTACCGTAATCTGCATGGTTTAGTTCCACTGACTGTACCATGTTACGAAATATTTCCCTCGGGAAGGATGGTTTCACACGTTTGAGTTTCTACATTGAGAAAAACATTTTCTTTATGGTGGAATTTGCTTGGTCTCTAGTGATAGGTTATGGTCGATTGTTACTCTGAGAATTTTCAGACTGTCTGAGATAGGGAGGGTGTATCCTGGGGTGTTAACGTTAGTGGGCTTGTATGTATTGTATTGGGATGAGATGATGAGACAGTGTGTTTTTTCAGTATTGAGTTTTAGTTGGAATGCATTTGCCCATGAGTTCATGATGTTTAAGCTTAGCTTCATTTTGTTGGTGATTTCCGCCAGATCATGTTTGAAGGGAATGTATAATGTGACGTCATCAGCGTAGATAAATGGGTTAAGGCCTTGGGTGGATAAGGTCTTGGCTAGTGGAGTCATCATGAGGTTGAAAAGGATCGGTGATAGTGGTGATCCTTGCAGTACTACTACTACTACTTAGCATTTCTATAGCGCTACAAGGCATACGCAGCGCTGCACAGTACTCCGCAGCCTGGTTTCCACGGTGACAATATGTTTGTTTTTTATTTCATTTGATATGTTCTTGTGGTTAGAAAGCCCTTAATCCAATTGAGAGTGCCACCACTGATTCCGAAGTATTCTAGGAGTCTTAGCAATATGTTATGGTTAACCTTGTCGAACGCACTTGACATGTCAAATTGGAGGAGGAGAATTCTCTTGCCTACTGCTATTTCCTGCTTGAATTTGGTTAGGAGAGTGAGTAGTACTGTTTCGGTGCTGTGTAGGGGTCAAAATCCTGATTGTGACTCGTGTAGTATATTGAATTTGTTTATGTAGTCATTGAGTTGTTTGGTCACCAGTCCTTCCATTAGTTTGACTACTAATGGGATAGATGCTACTGGGCGGTAGTTGGTAATGTCATTCGTTTTTTTCTTGGTGTCTTTTGGTATTGGGGTGAGCAGGATGTTGCCTTTTTCTTTAGGGTAGATACCCTGTTGAAGCAAGAAGTTTAAGTGGGATATAAGATCTATTATGAAGCGGTGGGGGGCAGATCGTATTAGATAGCTGGGGCAGGTGTCCAGTTGACAATGGCTGTTGGAGTATTGTTTTATCACCTGGGTAACTGTGTCGGTGCTGAGGAGAGCAAAATTGGACCATATTCGGTCAGCAGGGTATTCATCAGGGTTGGGTCTAGACCATTAATGAAGTTTTCTATGTCCATGTTGTTCTGAGGTAGGGTTTTGCTTAGGTTTACGATTTTTTCATTGAAATATTTAGCAAGGTTGTCAGCAGATGGAATGTCAGTATTGGTTGTGGTGACCTACGCGCCTTAGTAAAAGGGTACTTAAATTTATATGTCGGCTTATATGTAAAAATCTACTTTTTATACATACAAATGGTGCCAAATAAGAACACACATTTGCTAATTTGTCTTTAAAAAAATCAGCCCAGGTAACAACACATTTTCCCCCAAATTAATATGCATTAACCCCCCAAATTCTATATACAGTGCCTTAAATTGTGCATACTAATTTGGCCGCATGGCCAAATTGCATGCACAACTTAATTGATTAACAATCCAATCAGCACCAATAATTGGTACTTAACAACCAATTAGCAGCACTAATTGGATTTAATTAGAACTTAGGCTCACAGCTTTCTAGGCATATTCTATAACACGGTGTGTGCAAATTCTAATGTGCACAGTCAAAAAGGGTGTGTGGCCATGGGCGTAGAATAGGAGAGGTGTGGGCATTGCAAAAAAAAACTATGCACGCTATTATAGAATGCACCTGATCTGTGCCTGGAATGGCTCCGTGGCAAGTGGTTCACTTACCGTATGACAAACAAAAAAGTGGGCACAAAACCAGGAGTCCCAGAGACTGGATCACAGTAAAGCTAAAACCAAATTTTATTAATTAGTATATTTGACTCGTATATTTGACTCGACACAACCGTTGTGTTTCGGCCAAAGGGCCTGCATCAGGAGTCTACAAATAAAAACAGTAAAAATAAGCATTTGACATAACATAAAAATTAATTGATATATAAATCTAAATAAGACATATATATAAAACAACATAAAACATTATAATAATATGTAGAATATTCATAAAAATACAAACACAAAATATATATTAAATGATCAGAACAACAGCAAAATCATAATGATAATAATACATGCGTAACAATTAAGAAGACAAATAAACCAAATAAAACAAAACAAAATGAAAAATGTGTCAGTGGGGAAAAAATTCTTGAAACATTATGAAAACGAATAAACCAAATAAAACAAAACAAAATGAAAAATGTGTCAGTAGGGAAATAATTCTTGAAACATTATGTAACAGTATAAAACAGAAGAAAAAGTAGAAAAAAAGAAGAGAAAACAAAAAAGAAGAAAAAAGGAAAAAATAAATGAATAAATAATTAGGAAAAAAAGAAGAAAAAAAATATGTAAATAAAAAATAAAAAAGTAAAGAAAAGAATATATGAGTAAAGAAAAAATTATTAATACGAAAAAGGACTAACCTAAATACTAAGGTAGACAGCTAATGATGATCCAGAATAAGAAATACTGGCGAATAGTGTATAAATGGTCTGTAAAATAGAAGAGATGTACAAATATTAACAAAGTATCCAATGCAAAAATGCATGTACAAAGTACATCCAGTCTCTGGGACTCCTGGTTTTGTGCCCACTTTTTTGTTTGTTTTACAAAGTATCCGTGGGTCTTCTTTGAGTTCTCCACGCTTTGTGGATTCTCTATTCACTTACCGTATGGCCATTTCTTTTCCAGCCAAAAAGACAGCCTTTTACCCACTGCGGCAAGAGGGGCCTCATCGTGCATCAATCAAAAACACGTGCTGATACTAGCGCAGGCCCCCCTTTTACCGCAGCTTGGTAAAAGGACCACTAGACACGTTAACCGATTAGCACAGAACATGCCAACTCTCCACCCTCCAGACCCGCCTTCATTGCTAAAAATTGTTACATTTTATATTTTACTGTTTGGGTAGCACACAACGATCCCAAAATTACCGCAGGACTCCTTAACGCTTCCATGGGCCCTTTTACTAAGCCGCGTAAGTATCTTCGCGCACCCAACACGCGGCAAAATGGAGTTACCACATGGCTACCATGTGGCCGTTGTGGTCATTTCATTTTTGTGCACGTCCGCTACGTGCATCAGAAAAATATTTTTTATTTTTTGGCGTCAGCTACGCGCAGCAAGTGGCATTTGGCATGCGTAGGGCATTAGTACCCGGTTACTGCATGAGACTTTACCACTAGGTCAATGGCTGGTATTAAGGTCTCAGACCCAAAATGGATGCGCGGCAATTTTCATTTTGCCGCACGTGCATTTTCGGCAAAAATGTTTAAAAGGCTCATTTGCAGGCATGCTGAAAAATGGATTGGTGCGTACCCCAAACCTGCGCCTACACTACCGTAAGCCATTTTTCAGCGCACCTTAGTAAAAGGACCTCCCAGTGATAAGACAATTTTTGCTGCAGTAATCACGTTAGAGCTTACCACAGCTTTGTAAAAGAGTCCCTTAATGCAGGAAGCAGTAAGTGATCTCACCAGTGGCGTAGCCAGTATGGGGCCACGGGGGCCTGGGCCCCCATAGATTTGCCCCTGGAACCCCCTGCCGACAACCCTCTCGACCCCCCCCCCCGCAGGACGTCAGTCTAGAACGAAGCCTTGCGCGGGATTGGGAAGAAGAGGACCTCGGCTCGGCCGGCGGGGGTTGGGGGTTTTGGCAACGGTGGGGGGGGGGTCAAAGGTAGGCGACGGCGGGTTGGTGGCAGGAGGGGGGGTCGAGAGGGTAGTTGGCAGGGGGGGGGGGGCAAAGTTGGTGGCGGGGGGTTCAGCAATGGTGGGGGGGCGGTGCCGCTGGGGGGGGGGCTAAAATGTGCCCCCTCACCTCGTGCTCTGGACCCCTCTCCTGCCGAAGTCTGGCTATGCCCCTGAATCTCACGTTAATATTTTTGCAGGTCTCGCATGTTAACGGAAAAATTAGTGTGCGACTTGCAAAAAGAAAAAAGGAAAATCCCTATTTTAGTGATGCACTAGAAGTGGTCTTAATGTAAGGGAAATTCCTGCGTTAAAACATGCTAAACCCATTCCTTAGCACATCATAGTTAAAAGTCCATTTTTGATTTCTTTAGGACATATCCTCGTTTGGGAATTTATTTTCTCTTAAATATTCAGCCAAGGTCTTTTTTTGGCATCGAGGACATTCTGAATTATCCATACATTTTTGTTATAGATGGGGGTCTTACACCCTACCCCCACCCCACCTAAAAATATGAATATATTAGGTAAATTTCATTTGAAAAATGCTTTTGCATGTCTTATATATTCTGGTTAATGCAAACAGATTAGAAGTGATGGGTTGCTGTACAAAAGGTATATTCTGTTGAAGTATCAGAGATGGAGCTAATGACACGGGACTCAGTGTAAACAGAAGTCAGCAGCTACTAATGAGGCCTGTTAGTGATGCTAATCTATGTAAATTATATTAATTGAACACATCTATCTTTCATCTCCAACATTTGGTAATCGGGCAATTAAAAAACCACGGCATTCCAGGGACTTTTATTCCAGTAAAGCAAAAAAAGAAAAAAAAATGTGATGAAAGAATCCTGCATGGGCAGAAAAGGGGTGAAAGGGAGCCCCTTATCAAGAGCTAGGCCTTGCCTTGGGCTAACTAGGCCTCATTAAAAGCAGAAAAGCTTCTGTTGATCACCAATTAACCTGATTTGTAGGATCTCTGATAAAGGACCTCAAACAACATGAATTTTTGTATTCTATTAAATGACACATTTTATTGACAAAAAATAAAGGCTCTCTGTTTGAAAGTGAGCATAAACAGATGACTCCAGATCTGATCCTTATACCAAGCAGTGGCTCTGTAAATTAATTTGGGACAGCTTTGGCCATGCCACCTTAGTAGAATGTTATCAGTGCCAGAGACAGCCCTAGAGAATGACACAGGCAAAATAGCTTTGGTAGGTAATGCATGCATTAGCATAGGTAGTGATCCATGACCAAAACCACATGTATGTATCTCTAACACACATGTAATAGTCTGCTTTTTATACATATCAATTATGCCCAGTAGGGATGTGTATTAAATCAATTAGGAGTCCTTTTCTAATCCATGCAAAATCTGGATTTAGCATGGGTTAATGCAACACACACTAAGCCCACATTTACTAAGGCAGTATGTTAAGCATGTTTCCAATTTGTTTTTTGCAGGTCCCAGGCTAATTTTTCCATTAGTGTATGGGATTTGCAAAAATAATATTAATAATAATGCGGTTACATGTACAGCCTCCTCTTTACAAGGTGCTAATTGCTCCCGCATTAAGTTCGCATTATCTAGTTAGCTTGTGCTTATTTGACTGCACTGGCTTGATAATGCTTCCACACCCATTCTCTACCTATGAACAGGGCCACAGAGAGACTGGGCCGGGCCCCCGCCGCTGTCCCCAGTATCCACCCACCCACCCCCAGCCCCGTCGACAGCCCCCCTCCGACAGCCACTGGGCCCCCTGCATTCAAATCACAGCGCCTTACCTCCGTGTGAAAGCGCAGCGGCAGATCGCCTCCCTTCGGGCCTTCCCTCCCTGTGTCCCGCCCTCGTGGAAAAAGGAAGTTACATCAGACGAGGGCGGGACACAGGGAGGGAAGGCCCGAAGGGAGGCGATCTGACGCTGCGCTTTCACACGGAGGTGAGGCGCTGTGATTTGAATGCAGGGGCCCAGTGGCAGACCGAGGGGGCTGTCGGCAGAGCCGAGGGCGGGCCCGGGGACTGTGGCGCCGGGCCCCCCTTGGAGGCCCGGGGAATTTCGTCCTCCCTGCCCCCCCCCCCTCTCGGTGGCCCTGCCTATGAAACACCCTATCCTGAAAAAAATCATTTATAAAAAACAACACACGATTAGTGCACGCAGGGCTCCTTGTACTAAGCTAAGGGAAAAAAGGCTCTGAGCTTTTCTCGCTCACCAGGGCCCTTTTGAATGCAGTGGGGTAAAAAGCCCCCAAAACAAAATGGCCATGCAGTAAGAAAACTCTTACCGCATGACCATGCAGCGGGGAGCTAAGGGCTACCGTGGTATCCTGGCGGTAACCAGGCAACGCGCAGTGATACCTGATTACTCCCGGGTTACCACCACATTAACCATTTCTGGGATTTTTTTTGCCCCAGAAATGGCACGTGCTTTTCCTAGAATTACAACCGACGGCCATGTCGGACTGGCAGTAGTCCCAAAATAGCATGCGGGATGTTATGGAATACGCTTTGATTTCTGCACGGAAATCTTGGCGCAATATATAGAATCTGGGGGATAGGACTAGATTCTAAATTCCATGACTAAAGTTTGGTGCCAAAATGAAATTCACCTAAGTGCATTCTATAAAGTACACCTTAATTTAGGCGTGCTTTATAGAATAAATCTCAATTTCCTTGCGGTTTATAGAATACACCAAGCGCCCATATGTGCGATTAAATGTAGTCATTGTAAGTTACACCAAGTAAAACCTGGTATATATGCTGACAGCTGAATTCGATGCAGATCGGGTGTATTCAATAACAACGTGCATAGATTTTAGAAACGCCCATGACCCACCTATTCCCACACCTATGGCCACCCCTCCTTTTCAACTATCCTGCTTATTTTCGAAGGAGATCGACGGCCATCTTCCGACACAAATCGGGAGATGGTCAGCCTTCTCCTAAGGCCAGCCAAATCGGTATAATCGAAAACCGATTTTGGGCGGCTTCAACTGCTTTCCGTTGCAGGGCCGACCAAAGTTCAAGGGGGCGTGTAGGCAGTGTACCGAAGGCGGGACAGAGGCATGGTTAAGAGATGGCCGTTCTTGGACGATAATGGAAAAAAGAAGGGCGGCCCTGACGAGCATTTGGTCGACTTTACTTGGTCCCTTTTTGTTCACGACCAAGCCTTGAAAAGGTGGCCGAACTGACCAGATTACCACCAGAGGGAATTGGGGATGACCTCTCCTTACTTCCCCAGTGGTCACCAACCCCTTCCCTCCCCCCCCAAAAAAAAAATTAAAAAAAACATTTTTTGCCAGCCTCTATGCCAGTGTCAAATGTCATACCCAGCTCCATTACAGTACTATGCAGGTCCTTGGAGCAGTTTTTAGTGGGTATTGCAGTGCACTTCAGGCAGGCGGACCCAGGCCCATCCCTCCCCTACCTGTTACACTTGTGGTGGTAAATGGGAGCCCTCCAAACCCCACCCGAAACCCACTGTACCCACATCTAGGTGCCCCCCGTTACCCTTTAAGGGCTATGGTAGTGGTGTACAGTTGTGGGTAGTGGGTTTTGGGGGGCTCAGCACCCAAGGTAAGGGGAGTTATGCACCTGTGATCAATTTGTGAATTCCACTGCAGTGCCCCCTAGGGTGCCCGGTTGGTGTCCTAGCATGTGAGGGGGACCAGTGCACTACAAATGCTGGCTCCTCCCACGACCAAATGCCTTGGATTTGTCTGAGTTTGAGATGGCCGCCATTAGTTTCCATTATCGGCGAAAACCAATGGCGGCCATCTCTAACGCCGACGATCTCTAAGGGTGGCCCAAATGTTGAGATTTGGCTGGCGCTGACCGTATTATCGAAATGAAAGATGGCCGGCCATCTTCTTTCGATAATACAGTCGGGTACGCCGCTTTATGGGGCCGTCAATAGAGATGGCCGCCCATAGAGATGGCCGCCCTTATAGATGGCTGCCCCCGTTTGATTATGGCTCTCTCTGTGACTTAGAATTTACATGCAGCATGTTATAGAATGCAACTAGACAGTTCTGTACGTAAATTCTAATTAATTCCAATTAGTTTCAATAAATGCTTATTAATTAGCTATTATCAGTGCTGATTGACTTGTTAACCAATTAGGATATGTGCATTGTTTTGAAATGTGCTTTAATTTCCACAAGGAAATCTCGGCATGATATATAGAATCTGGAGGTTAGCACACAATAGTATGTAATGTCAAGGGCCCCTTAGAAAGTTCTAATGCATATTAAAAATGTTTATGAAAATAAATATGTGAAATAAGCTGATAATAGTTTGAAAAGCGGAGGACGAAAGTCTAAACAGATTAAAAATGACCTGATAATTTTAACCCTCATAAATACACAAAACAACTATTTACTGAACAATAAAGCTTGCTGTTTTATCAAATAGGAATAACCTATCTTGTGTTCCTCTTTGATGATGAATCCACTTTCTGTTAATCGGCTGCCAGCCACACCTCAACAGACCCATCTTTACTCTCCACAACCTCAATTACCATAGGATCGGATAGACCAGTTCTTCTCAACCCAGTCCTCAGGGCACACCTAGTCAGATGGGTTTTCAGGATATCCACAATGAATATGCATGAGCTAAATTTGCATGCACTGCCTCCCTGGTATGCAAATCTCTTTCATGCATATTCATTGTGGATACCAAGAAAATCTGGCTGGATGGGTGTTCCTCAAGGACTCGGTTGAAAAGCAATGAAATAGACCGTCATCTATGAATACTACGGACTGAGCCACAGCCGCGGTGCCAGCTGTCTTCTCCCATACAACAGCCACATGGGATGGTTCCTTGTCTGTCTCTAGCATGCACTCACTACAGTTGTGGCCTAGCAGCACCCAGAGGCTCTTGGAGGGAGCTTTGAATAAATTCTGCCCCATGCTAAATTTCATCCTTTTTATATAGCCATGAGCCATCTGCAGTCACCCACTCAACCTGATTTTATGCCACCAGGCACAGTCAATGTACAGATCTGTCTGTGTGTTCAGCTACTTAAGCTTCTAATTCCAGACCTTCTGTTGTCTCCATCAGCATGTGAGTTACATATTTCAGCAGACGATCCTCCTGTTGCACAGTCAAGATGTTATATCTATGAGGTTTTCTTTAATTGCTCTTATTAAATTGAGGTAAAAGAGTGAACCCAGGCCATTGCTACCCAGGTGTATGGCGAAAAACCATTTTGGGTAGATAAACATGTAAGGAAAGATGTCAGCTGCTCCCATCTATTGTACCTGAGTACCTTTTGCTGAGATACAATCTGACTCCTATAAAGTTTGTGGAATACATGTTTTTTTTTCTGCTTAGAAGGCCTGGTCCACAGTCAACACCTTCCTTCATCAAACTACCCAGGCTGTCAAATTAGACCACAAAATTAGTATTAGAAAAAAATGCTTTGACTCCACTCCTCCCTGCCTGTTGCTTGCATATGTAGTATGTGTCCCCTGCTGAAGTTTGTACTCTTCCCAAATGAATCTCCTGGCTCTGCCTTCCATGAACTCTGGACCTGTGGGACTTAGAAAGTTACCGGGTCATCTGAACCTTTTTTTTGTTTTGTTTTTGAATTTTTGCAAAGAGACTTCAGGCATTAAATAGAGGAAAAAATGCTGTCATACTTGCAAAAACATAAAAATGGTAGTGATGTTTAACACACAAAGCCCCTTTACTATTTTGTGTGTAAAGTACTATTTGAGAAACTATGGGGCTCATTTTCAAAAGAGAAAAACATCTCCAAAACGTCCAAGTCAGTATTTTCAAATTTTCAAAACCCATTTCCCAGATGCTTTTCTATTCTGCTCATCTACAGTGCGTCCAAATCACGAAGGGTGTGTTGGGGGGGATGTTAAGGGTGGGATTTGGGCGTTCCTAAGACCTGGATGCTTTTTCAGCCATAATGGAACAAAACAAAAACGTCCAGGACTAAGACTAAGACATTTTGAGCTAGACCTGTTGTAATAACGACTAAGCCACAAAAAAGTGCTCTAAATGACTAGATGATCACTGGAGGAATACAGAAATTACCTTTTCTTACTCCCTGAATGGTCGTCACTGACCCCCTCCCACCTCCCAAAGATAAGAAACAGTACATACCAACCTCTGTGACAGTCTCAATGGGTGACAATAAGTGCTGTGGCCCCCCCCCCCCCCCGAAATGGCTGCACGGCAAGTGATTCACTTGCTGCATGACCATTTCTTTAAGAAAAGAGAAACCTGCTTTTACCTGTTGCGGTAAAAGGGGGCCTCGATCGCAACTTCGTAAAAGGAGCCCTGTATAAAATGGTTGCATCAGAGCAGGAGCCAAAGGGAATTGTGCCTGTCCCCTGCTGGAATGGGTACCACTGGGATAAACTATGAGATGGGGGCCAAGTGGGTACCTGGGGAGGTAATTTTGCTCTCTTAAGGCAAGGGGCTTACTCAGGGGTAGAGGTAGCTGCATGATTTTAACACTGAGCCCTGAAATGTAGGACTTCAGGACCAGTGGTTTATCGGAGATGTGAAACCCCACATGGTAAGCCTTGAACACAGGACACAGATTGCTACCGCACAAATGTTTTCACAGATTAGCGCCTTGGCCCCTGTGTATTCTTTATGATCAGGCTTGATAACAGAAGATAGGCCGAAAGCTAACATGGCAGGTCTTACACAGAAGAATGTATCGAGTAGAAAGTAAAGGGCATCAATGTGCAGACGGAAGGGGTGAAGGGTCCAATGAAAATCAGAGAGATTAGCAACTCATCACATAATTTGTGGGTTATCAGGAGACAGAGGTAATGAAAGTGAGACCTACATCCTTGATCAATAAGAGCTTGACTGCATTTTGAGTTCATTTTCCCCTGCTGAGAGAGAGACTGCAAGCTTCCTATTGATCAAACTGTTAATCCATAACTAGTCTGGGTCTAAGCTGACTGGAAAAAGCAAGAAAAATAAGATAATAAGCAGGAACTCTTGATCTTTTATTACTGTGTGCTAGTTACAGAGTGTGTAGTGGTCAAGGTGGAATGCTTGATGTTTAACCCATCCTTTGCTGTCCCAGCTAAGCATTCAGGGTTTTCTAACGTGCTACTCTTTCTCCAGGACGACTTATCAAGATCCGATGTCCCGACACATTTAGAATACTTTTACATGGACTCATTGACATGTCATTGCATAGTAATGAGCTCATTTGCATAATAAATTTACTAAAAGCTTTTAATGAGTATTAAGGCCTGGGATAACGCTAACGTACTTTAGTAAATAGACACTATACTATACAGAAGTATTTCTTTTCCCTCGTTATCCCTTTTTTGCCGTGGCCAGTCAGATTTGGTACCGTTGACTGGCCTTAGTTCTAGAAGAATTCCTCTTCTGAGACATACCTTCAGACATACCTCTGACTGGCTAATGCACATCCCCACTGCAGAAGCAACCATGTTCCCTCCATCTCTGGATCTGCATGTACCAGCCTCCGACCCATCTGGTGTTCCAAATTTGGATCCCTCACACCACAGCATGTCTAAGCCCAGGCAAAAGGATCTTGATAGAATTATAACCTATATTACTGCTGTGGATGAGCGAAAATCAGGGCTGGGTTGAGAAGTGTTGATGCCCCTGTACAAGTCATTGGCGAGGCCCCACCTGGAGTATTGAGTTCAGTTTTGTAGGCCGTACCTTGCTAAGGATGTAGAAAAAAATTGAAGCGGTGCAAAGAAAAGCTACGAGAATGGTACGGGATTTGCGTTCCAAGACATATGAGAAGCGACTTGCTGACCTGAACATGTATACCCTGGAGGAAAGGAGGAACAGGGGTGATATGATACAGATGTTCAAATATTTGAAAGGTATTAATCCGCAAACAAATCTTTTCCGGAGATGGGAAGGCAGCAGAACGAGAGGACATGAAATGAGATTGAAGGGGGGCAGACTCAAAAAAGATGTCAGGAAGTATTTTTTCACAGAGAGAGTGGTGGATGCTTGGAATGCCCTCCCGCGGGAGGTGGTGGAGATGAAAATGGTAACGGAATTCAAACATGCGTGGGATATACATAAAGGAATCCTGTGCAGAAGGAATGGATCCTCAGAAGCTTAGCTGAAATTGGGTGGCGGAGCCAGTGGGGGGAAGAGGGGTTGGTGGTTGGGAGGCAAAGATAGTGGTGGGCAGACTTATACAGTCTGTGCCAGATCCGGTGGTGGGAGGCGTGGAATAGTTCTGGGCATACTTATACGGCCTGTGCCAGAGCCGGTGGTGGGAGGCGGGGCTGGTGGTTGGGAGGAGGGGATAGTGCTGGGCAGACTTATACGGTCTGTGCCCTGAAAAAGACAGGTATAAATCAAGGTAAGGTATACACATGAGTTCGTCTTGTTGGGCAGACTGGGTGGACCGTGCAGATCTTTTTCTGCCATCATCTACTATGTTACTATGACCCATTTTCATCCTTTAAGCAAAGTGAAAGCCTTTTCTAGAATGGAAGGAGGGTTCCAAGATGGTGATGATATAGGTTGGCTCTTCTACGGACTCCTATAATTCTTTAATATTACCGCTTACCTAGGCTGAGCATGCCGAAGAGGAAGGGGAAGCTGAAGGGACCTCCTCTCCTGAAGCCAGAATCTCCACTCATTCGTCAAACTTCCATTACAGCCTTTACGGTCTCTACCCCGATTGCGGGCGTTTCTGCATCCGGGGCTAGGAAGAGCCCCAGATTAGAAAGCCCGGTGGGACCATCTACCCCTCCACTTCAACAACCACTTGAAGCTGCAGTTCCGAGACTGTATTCAAACGGAGCCTTGAAGGGGAGGCGAGCTTCTTTCTTGGCGGTGTTGAGTGAAATATCTGCCGAAGGCGTGTCTCCACGGCCTGTGGAGAGGACTCAACATATCTTGCCAATGCGTTGAAGGAGGCATGGGGGAAAGTTATCTCTACAACTTATACTCAACATGAGATTGATTTATGTACCTCGGTGATTCAACCATTGACAAGACCACAAGAAATATCGCTGGAAACTATTTGGACTGCCCTTGAAACCCTGCATAAGGTCTGTTCTTCTTTTGTTTTAGTTTCTTTGAATAATTCTGTGCAAACAAGAGAGGTTAAGAATATTACTGAAACTATTTCCACTAAACAAAATAAGTTGTAAACTGATATGGCTAAACTACAAGAGAATCAAGCTCAGTTTGCAGAGGGTAGATTACTATTGCATCGCAAGATAGAAAACCTATAGAATGCAATGAGAAGTTTAAATTTACGAATACTTAATTTCCCTTATTCAAGACTTATTTCATGAAGACATATGTTCCAAAAATTTCTAAAGGATAATTTTAAATATTCAGAACATTTTTCCCACCTGTTCAAAAGTTATTCTATATGACAACTATGTTGAACCTACAAAAAACTCAAGAGAAACAAGATGATTGACCTCAACAGGAAATCTCATTGGCTAATTTAGATATTTCTACTTTATTAGAGCAATTGGAGGAAGAAGTTAAAACTAGAGCTACACTCTTGGTTTCTTTTGTGTTCTTACAAGATAAAGAAGCCCTTAGGGCTGAAGGGGGGGCACCTAGATGTGGTGGAGGGCTCACATTTACCACCACAAGTTTAACAGGTAGGGGGGGATGGGCCTGGGTCCACCTGCCTGAAGTGCACTGCAGTACCCACTAAAACTGCTCCAGGAACCTGCATATTGCTGTCATGGCGCTAGGTATGATATTTGAGTCTGGCATAGAGGCTGGAAAAAATATTATTTTTTTAGGGTGGGAGGGGGTTAGTGACCACTGGGGGAGTAGAGGGAGGTCATCCCCGATTCCCTCCGGTGGTCATCTGGTCATTTAGGGCACATTTTTGTGGCTTGGTCGTTAAAAAAAGGACCAAGTAAAGTCAGCCAAGTGTTTCTCAGGGACGCCCTTCTTTTTTCCATTATCGGCTGAGAATGCCCATTGTGTTATGCTTGCCCCAGTTCCGCCTTCACTATGCTTCCGACACGCCCCCGTGAACTTTGGTCGTCCCCGCGACGGAAAGCAGTTGAGAGAGCCCAAAATCAGCTTTCGATTATGCCGATTTGGCCGACCCTGGGAGACGGACGCCCATCTCCCGAATTGTGTTGGAAGATGGGCGCCCTTCTCCTTTGAAAATAAGCAGGATTATGACAATTGTGTCAATTGATTAAAAAGTTAACATATCAGAGGTTCTATGTGTTTCTTTGTAAGTGTGGTTCAGTTATATACACCCAAACTATATAAAAAGTGTTAAAATTATACCCCAGATTCTATATAGTGTACCTAGAGATCCACGCCAAAATCCAAGCATATTCTATATTAACTTAATTGGCTTAACAAGTTAATCAGTGTTGATAACAGCTCAACAAGCAATAATGAGCACTAATTGACAATAATTAGAATTTACGCACACAACTCGCTAAGTGCGTTCTGTAAAGCAGTGAGCCTAACTTCTAACATACACAGGCAAAAAGGGGCATGGCTATGGATGGGGGAAAGGGCATTTTGTGGGCATTCTGAAATTTACACACGTAGTTATAATATATAGCCCAGTTGCAAAGAACAACTCATAAAAAAACTCCAGACCACCCAAAATACAGCAGCCAGGCTGATATTCACCAGAACACGCTTCGAAAGTGCCAAACCCCTTCGAGAAAAGTTGCACAGGCTCCCAATCAAAGAACGGATCACCTTCAAAATCTGCATCTCAGTCCACAAAATCATACCCGGAGTAGTCCCAGGATACATGACAGACCTTATAGATCTGCCAATAAGAAACAAAGTCAAATCGACAAGATCCCACCTAAACCTACACTACCCAAATTGCAAAGGACTGAAATACAAACCAACTTACGCTTTCGGCTTCTCCTACATAAGCTCAAAACTATGGAACGGCCTCCCAAAAGCTCACGACCATCTGAACTTCAGGAAATCACTAGAAACCGACCTCTTCAAAACGGCTTACCCCAACGACCTCACGTAAACCTCCCACCCAGCAACACAAGACTATAATCGTACTGGACAACACACAATCTTCATCCCTTCCGACCCTCCAATTATAACTTATATGATCACTATACAACCTTGTATCTGTTATCAACCGACTGGGCAAGCGCCTTTGACGGTACTATGTAAGCCACATTGAGCCTGCAAATAGGTGGGAAAATGTGGGGTACAAATGCAATAAATAAATAAATAAATCTATGCACTGGTAATTATGATACATTTTCGTTTGTGTAAATGGAGATGCATAGTTATAAGCACTGAGATATCAACTAAGCATATTCCATATACAATGCCTAAATCTAGGTTCTGCTTATAGAATACACTAAGGGCCCTGTTCACTAAGCTGTGCTATGGGCACGCTAGAATTTTTAGTGCATGCTAAAAATTAGCGCGCACTAATGCTAGAGACACCTATAGGAATATATGGGTGTCTCTAGTGTTGGTGTGCGCTAAAAATTAGCACGCGCTAAAAATGCTAGTGCACCTTAGTAAACAGGGCCCTTAGTTGGCATTGATTTCCGCACCGATTTTTATTTATTTATTTATTTATTTGATGCGTTTGTATCCCACATTTCCCCACCTATTTGCAGGCTCAATGTGGCTTACATAGTACCATGATGGTGATCACCAATTCTGGTATGAGAAATACAGAGTGGTATTGCATTAAAGTTCTTGAGTGACAGAGTAAATTAGGTAGTCAAGAAGGAAGAGTTAAGTTTTGACCAGTTCTGGTATAAGTTTCATTGTGTTGCAGGGTTCAGGTGTTTAGGTTGGATCGCTATGGTATGCCTTTTTGAACAAATTGGTTTTTAATGATTTCCAGAAGTTTGTTAGGTCATGCATTGTTTTCATGATGTTTGGTAGTGCGTTCCATAGTTGCGTAGGAGAAGCTGGATTCATATGTTAGTCCTTTGCAGCTTGGGTAGTGGAGATTCAAGAATGTGCGTACTGACCTTTTTGTGTTTCTGGTTGCTAAGTGTTTGAGGTCTGCCATGTATACCGGGGCCTCGCCATTAATAATTTTATGAACCAGGGTGCAGATTTTGAACACAATTCGTTCTTTGATTGGGATGCAATGCAGTTTTTCTCGTAAGGGTTTGTCGCTTTCGTACCTCGTTTTTCCAAATATGAGTCTGGCTGCGGTGTTTTGGGCAGTTTGGAGTTTCTTAATGATTTGTTCTTTGCATCCGGCATAGATTGCATTGCAGTAGTCTAGGTGACTTAGCACAATTGATTGTACCAAGCTGTGAAATATTTCCCTCGGGAAGAAAGGTTTTACTCGTTTGAGTTTCCACATTGAGTGGAACATTTTCTTTGTTGTAGTTTTCGCTTGGCTTTCTAGCATGAGGTCTCGACCTATTGTAAATCCGAGAATGTTCAGGCTGTCTGAAACAGGAAGGGTGTAGCCTGGGGTGTACGAGCCAATAGGTGCCATATATAGAATCTCCCCCTATGTGTACAAATATTGGCATAGGCCCAATTTCCATGCACATTTTAGTTGAATAATGAGACAATTAGTGCTAATTGAGACCTTAACAAGCAATTATTGGATTCAATTACAATTTACATGTGTAATTTTAAGCATGAGATCCACACATACATTTTATGTGCGGGTCCTAAAAGGTGGCAAAGCCATGGGATGGTCATGGGCGTATCAAGGGTGTTACATAAGTACATAAGTATTGCCATACTGGGAAAGACCAAAGGTCTATCAAGCCCAGCATCCTGTTTCCAACAGTGGCCAATCCAGGTCACAAATGCCTGGCAAGATCGCAAAAATGTACAAAAACTTTTATACTGCTTATCCCAGAAATAGTGGATTTTCCCCAAGTCCATTTAATAATGGTCTATGTACTTTTCCTTTAGGAAGCCGTCCAAACTTTTTTTAAACTGTGCTAAACTAACCGCCTTTACCACATTCTCTGGCAACGAATTACAGAGTTTAATTACACGTTGAGTGAAGAAAACTTTTCTCCGATTCGTTTTAAATTTACTACATTGTAGCTTCATCGCATGCCCCCTAGTCATAGTACTTTTGGAAAGTGTGAACAGACGCTTCACATCCACCTGTTCCACTCCACTCATTATTTTATATACCTCTATCATGTCTCCCCTCAGCAGGGACAAATTATTTTTTTTTCTTTCCTATTGCACATGGCGTTTCCGGCATTAATTGGCAGTTGGCATGCACCAACCGGTCACTGCACGCGTAGCACGTGAGCAGTTACTACTAGATCAATTGGTGGTGTTAAGGGCACAGGCCAAAAATAAGCGTACACTGGTTTCAATTTCACTGCTGGCCCTCTTCCCGGCCCATTGAAAAAAAGCCCTTTTTCCCAGATGTGGTAAAAACTGGCCCGACATGTGCTAAAAACACGTGCCCACACTACCGCAGGCCACGTTTTGCCACGACTTAGTAAAATGACCCCTTTAATTGAATAGTGCTTAGTGTAATTTGGGGGGGGGGGGGGGGGTCTGACTCTTTTGGCACCATTTACAGAATATCAGTCCTTTGACATTCTCTGAGGGGCCCTTTTACAAAAGCACACTGAAAAATGGCCTGTGCTATTGCAGACACGTGTTTTGGGCACTCGCAGTATCATTTTTCAGCACACCCGTAAAAAATGCCTTTCTTATATTTTTGCCAAAAATGGATGTGTAGCAAAATGAATATTGCCGCGCGTCCATTTTGGGTCTGAGACCTTACTGCCAGCCATTGACCTCGTGGTAAAGTCTTACACGGTAACCAGGTGGTAATGACCTATGTGCATCAGATGTCACTTGGCGCGCGTCCAAAAATAAAAATGATTTTTCGGAAGCGCGTATCGGACGTGCACCAAAAATGAAATTACCGCAAGAGCCATGTGGAAGCCGGGCAGTAACTCCATTCAATGGCGTAGCGAGGGCGGCTGCCACCCAGGGCAGTTTGCCACTGCGCACCCCCCCTCACGAGTGCAGCATGACACCCACCCTCGGTGCATCAAGCCCCCCCTCAGCGCATCAAACCCCCTGGCACATCAACCCCCCCTTTCAGCGCATCACCCAAGCCCCCCCCCCCCCCCGAGTGCATTCTTGCCTGCCGTGTGCACGCCGCTGGGGGGTGTTGGTTCCACTGGGTCCCTGTCCCCACCGCCCCGCCCTTGCTACGCCACTGACTCCATTTTAGCGCACGTTGGGCACGCTTAGACGTTTACGCGGCTTAGTAAAAGGGTCTCTGAATGACGTGCTGCAAGTTTAAGCTCTTCCCCTAACATTTCTAATCCATCCGCACTTCTTTGTAATTATTGTCTCAGTTTGTGTCTTAGATTTGATTTTTTAGCTGACAATGTGCAATTAAGTCGACTCCTTTATCTCCGTGGCAAGAAATTGTGATGTCACAGATGTAAATATGTGGGGCTGAGTAGTTGGCAGCTGTGTTTTGAAAGCAGATCATTATTAATATTCAGTGCTTCGGGAAAATATTTCCCATATAATTATTTTAGAAAATAATTATATTTAATGATATTTTCTTGCATGCAAATACAATGTTTGAGCATAACACAGATCTGGTTTTACATGTAGAAGTTGTCAAAATGATTTTATTACTTTTTGTTTTCTTATATCCTTTTTTTTCTTCCTTCTGGTACTCTCTCCATCTCTCTTTCTCTCTCTCTCTTTTTTATTTTAGGATTTCGAGATCTCTCCTTCTTATGCTAAGTGTCTGTAGCTGCATGACTTAAAATAAGTTGTTTGTTCTGTCTCCATGAATTTTGTGAACAGAGCTGCTCTAATTGAGCACAGGAGTGGCTTAGAGTGACTTCCTCCACTGTGTGTTGTCTTTGAACCAGCTGGAAACTCCCGCTTCTAGAGTCTGTTTCCAAAACGATGCAGAGAAAAAAAATTCATCTTGTACTTTGGTGGGGGTTTCCTTTGCCAGCCATTTCTCTTTCCTTCAGAACATCACTGTAATTTAGCATTCTGTTGCAAACAGTATAACAAACGCATTTCACATTGGAGTGAGTGAAATTAAGGGAAAAGAATATAGGAGAATTATTATTATTAATTAGTAAAAACGATTATATTTCCATCTGTTTTATTTAACTTGAAAAGCACATTTTAAAAATGAAAACTTTTGCGTAGTCTTTCCTTCTTTCTTCAATCTATTGTCAGAAACGGTAACGGAATTCAAACATGCATGGGATATGCATAAAGGAATCCTGTGCAGTAGGAATGGATCCTCAGAAGCTTAGCCGAAATTGGGTGGCAGAGCAGGTGGGGGAAGAGAGGTTGGTGGTTGGGAGACGAGGATAGGGGAGGGCAGACTTAACGGTCTGTACCAGAGCCGGTGATGGGAGGCGGGACTGGTGGTTGGGAGGCAGGAAATACTGCTGGGCAGACTTGTACGGTCTGTGCCCTGAAAAAGGCAGGTACAAATCAAGGTAAGGTATACACATATGAGTTTATCTAGTTGGGCAGACTGGATGGACCATGCAGGTCTTTTTCTGCCGTCATCTACTATGTTACTATGTCAAAGAAAACACACGGACAAATAATTGATTTTGCTATGATTAATTCTTCTGCATCCTTATCCAAATGCATTCGTTATACTGTTTACAACAGAATGTTATCAATAGAAATCAAACAAAATAAAACATGGAAAAGAAAATAAGATGATACCTTTTTTTATTGGACATAACTCTTAAGTTATGTCCAATAAAAAAGGTCATGGGATGGTCATGGGCGTATCAGGGGTGTTACATAAGTACATAAGTATTGCCATACTGGGAAAGACCAAAGGTCTATCGAGCCCAGCATCCTGTTTCCAACAGTGGCCAATCCAGATCACAAATACCTGGCAAGATCGCAAAAATGTACAAAACCTTTTATACTGCTTATCCCAGAAATAGTGGATTTTCCCCAAGTCCATTTAATAATGGTCTATGGACTTTTCCTTTAGGAAGCCGTCCAAACCTTTTTAAAACTGCGCTAAGCTAACCGCCTTTACCACATTCTCTGGCAACGAATTACAGAGTTTAATTACACGTTGAGTGAAGAAACATTTTCTCCGATTCGTTTTAAATTTACTACATTGTAGCTTCATCGCATGCCCCCTAGTCATAGTACTTTTGGAAAGCGTGAACTGACGCTTCACATCCACCTGTTCCGCTCCACTCATTATTTTATATACCTCTATCATGTCTCCCCTCAGTAGGGACAAATTATTATTTTTTTCTTTCCTATTGCACATGGCGTTTCTGGCATTAATTGGCATTAATAAGATGATACCTTTTTTTATTGTACATAACTCTTAAGTTATGTCCAATAAAAAAGGTATCATCTTATTTTCTTTTCCATGTTTTATTTTGTTTGATTTCTATAGATTCTACATGGAATGTTGCTATTCCACTAGCTATACAAAATTACCCCAGATACTCTGCTATTCAAGCTAGATAGTCTCAATACAAATATAGCAGAGATTTTTGTCAATGAGGGAAAAGTCTCAACCACTACGGCTATATTTTACACACCTCAGTGTTCATTGTTATAGTCCGTAGAAAAAGTCATCACTGACTTAAAAAACCCTCTATTTTTCTGCTTGTTATCAGTTTTATTTAATTTTTTATGTGTGTGAAAAATAAAATCACTTATCTTGCCAAGTATTAATTTGAATAGGCGCTTGATTCGATTATATCACAAAAATTGCAATGGTTCCTACGGTCCCGTTTCGAGTCTCTTCGTCAGGGAACCTTGTTGCACCTAAAACATTGCGCCAAAATGGCTGAATCAAAAACATAAAAAAATATATTTATATTACTATCTTAGACTTTTATAAACTTATAATAATCCTACCTCACCAACAAATCATGTCTTCATACCTTTGTTCTTCTACGAGAGATCGTGTCCTCTGTGAAGAAATTTATTGGCGTCCTCACCTGACTCTGCTGTGCAGTTAAATGAAAACACTGCCCAATCCTCTGTTCGAACGTCATGTGCTTCACTGGAGGCTGTGCCCAATCGCTCCCTAATACGTCACAACTAGACCGGATGCTTTTGGCTAAATAATTGAAAAGAGTTACTTGTATATTTTTGCAACTTGTATATAACTGTGGCTAACATTGTTGTTGGATTTCAGAGGTGGAGACCGCAGCAGACAGCTATTACAAGCTGAACAACGATGGATTCACAGATTGAACACTTTAGAACCTTCGGGTTTAAATGTGACTGTTCAATGGGGAGCTTTTTTATAATCCCACAATTGATTATTTCATCAGATAATTTCATCATATAATGGAAATCCAACAACAATGTTAGCCACAGTTATATACAAGTTGCAAAAATATACAAGTAACTCTTTTCAATTATTTAGCCAAAAGCATCCGGTCTAGTTGTGACGTATTAGGGAGCGATTGGGCACAGCCTCCAGTGAAGCACATGACGTTCGAACAGAGGATTGGGCAGTGTTTTCATTTAACTGCACAGCAGAGTCAGGTGAGGACGCCAATAAATTTCTTCACAGAGGACACGATCTCTCGTAGAAGAACAAAGGTATGAAGACATGATTTGTTGGTGAGGTAGGATTATTATAAGTTTATAAAAGTCTAAGATAGTAATATAAATATATTTTTTTATGTTTTTGATTCAGCCATTTTGGCGCAATGTTTTAGGTGCAACAAGGTTCCCTGACGAAGAGACTCGAAACGGGACCGTAGGAACCATTGCAATTTTTGTGATATAATCGAATCAAGCGCCTATTCAAATTAATACTTGGCAAGATAAGTGATTTTATTTTTCACACACATAAAAAATTAAATAAAACTGATAACAAGCAGAAAAATAGGGGGTTTTTTAAGTCAGTGATGACTTTTTCTACGGACTATAACAATGAACACTGAGGTGTGTAAAATATAGCCGTAGTGGTTGAGACTTTTCCCTCATTGACAAAATCTCTGCTATATTTGTATTGAGGCTATTCCACTAGCAACATTCCATGTAGAAGTCGGCCCTTGCGGATCACCAATGTGGCCGCGCAGGCTTCTGCTTCTGTGAGTCTGACGTCCTGCACGTACGTGCAGGACGTCAGACTCACAGAAACAGAAGCCTGTGCAGCCTTCTACATGGAATGTTGCTAGTGGAATAGCAACATTCCATGTAGAATCTCCAATAGTAGCAACATTCCACATAGAATCTCCAATAGTAGCAACATTCCATGTAGAATCTCCAATGGTATCTATTTTACTGTCATAGTAATACTTGAATGTTTTCACTTATATACACTGTCAGCTAGCACATTTGCTTATTTCCGATCTGAGGAAGAAGGGCAACCTTCGAAAGCTAATCAAGAAATGTATTAAGTTATGTCCAATAAAAAAGGTATCATCTTATTTTCTTTTCCATGTTTTATTTTGTTTAATTTCTATTTATAACCTTAAGAGTGGACTAACACGGCTACCACACCTCTCTACAACAGAATGTTAAATGACAGTAACGAATCGGAATAAATAATTAATAAATAGATAAATAAACAAACCCGAAAAGCAGATTAAAAAAATGAAAAATGCTGCATCATAATTCATTTTTTTTATTTAGTACATGATATAAAAAGTTACATAATTTTCCTATATGTACTTTTGTTTCCTCAAAAATCAATGTATAAAGGGAAATTACTAATCCCATTTTTCTCTTCTTAATGGCATACACAAATATAGCAAAATGCACTGTGGGATTCATAAATCTTCCTGAATTTTTTAAGACAGATCAGTAAACATTGCCTGAGGCACATCCATGAGTTCAACCTACTATTCCGGCTAATGAAATGCAGAAACGAGATGTGTTTGCACATCTAAACAAAATTAGATACACTTTTCTTTTTTGGAATTATGTATATTATTTTTCCCAAACGCACATTTAGCACTTTCTAATCCCCACCTGAATTTGAACGTTTCTTATCAGCGTAGCAATTTCGTTATGTTCTCTGTGGTACCGTACCAGGTCCAGCTAATAATATATAGCTTTGCTTTATAGTTCAAGACCAGTTCGGTGAGACCTCTTAGAACCAGGTCTTGTTTTAATAAATGAATCACTTGATCAGTAAATGCGCTATATCAAGTCAGAACAATTCTTTCATTGATCCATAACACAGAAACGAGAAACGCATAGTTGCTAATTTGTGTTGTGTAGAACGGGTGTGTGCATGTGTAGTCTCATCTGTTCAGTCATATCATGAGGAAGCTGAGGGGTTTTTTTTGTATTAGATATAATTGGCCAAGACAAATTTACATAAAAGTGATGAGCTCATGAAAACAACTTGTGTGGTCTAGATGTTCATTGAAACTAGGGTATTTGATGCTTTGAGTTGTACTGGAAGAAAGAAAAACAAAACATTTCTTTACACAGCGTATTCACTAGGAGAAGAAATTACGGGTCAGTATTTAAAGCCACTTATCCACTTAGGAAGTGCTGCTAACCAGTTAAGTGTGGATGAGAAGAAGGTTTAGTGGCGGTAACTAGATGGTGCTGCTTCATAGTTCCTGTGATCGCTCCAGCACCGCTCCAACGGAGCCAGGGTGGTCCATGGTAGAGTTGCACGGGGACAGAAATCTTACCCATCCCCGCCCATCCCTGCTGGAATCTTATCCATCCACGCTGGAATCGTACCTATCCCCACCCATCCTTACAAGACTTTAACCTGTCCCCACTCAGTTCCGCAAGAATTCAATGGTACATTTAAAAACTATATATATATATATATATATATATATATATATATATATATATATATATATATATATTTTTTTTTTTTTTTTTTTTTTTTTTTTTTAATTACATTCGTACCCCGCACTTTTCCACTCATGGCAGGCTCAATGTGGCTTACATGGGGCAATGGAGGGTTAAGTGACTTGCCCAGAGTCCCACTAGCAACATTCCATGTAGAAGTCGGCCCTTGCAGATCACCAATGTGGCCGCGCAGGCTTCTGCTTCTGTGAGTCTGACGTCCTGCATGTACGTGCAGGACGTCAGACTCACAGAAACAGAAGCCTGCGCAGCCTTCTACATGGAATGTTGCTAGTGGAATAGCAACATTCCATGTAGAATCTCCAATAGTATCTATTTTATTTTTGTTACATTTGTACCCTGCACTTTCCCACTCATGGCAGGCTCAATGTGGCTTACATGGGGCAATGGAGGGTTAAGTGACTTGCCCAGAGTCCCACTAGCAACATTCCATGTAGAAGTCGGCCCTTGCAGATCACCAATGTGGCCGCGCAGGCTTCTGCTTCTGTGAGTCTGACGTCCTGCACATACGTGCAGGACGTCAGACTCACAGGAAACAGAAGCCTGCGCAGCCTTCTACATGGAATGTTGCTAGTGGAATAGCAACATTCCATGTAGAATCTCCAATAGTATCTATTTTATTTTTGTTACATTTGTACCCCGCGTTTTCCCACTCATGGCAGGCTCAATGCGGCTTACATGGGGCAATGGAGGGTTAAGTGACTTGCCCAGAGTCAGAAGGAGCTGCCTGTGCCTGAAGTGGGAATCAAACTCAGTTCCTCAGTTCCCCAGGACCAAAGTCCACCACCCTAGGCCACTCCTCCACTATATATATGAGACACAGACATTACAAGTTTGCCTGTATCGGCCCAAGTTAATCACAGCCGGAATCGCCATCGAAGCATCACTCGACATATTCACACACATGCAGCCATTTAAGTTTAGGTTTTTTATAACTTCCATTTTCTAATTAGAGATCCTGTGTGTTCATCTCTACTACCTCCTTAATGGAGACTTTCTGCATCTGTGCTGTTAAAGCAAGGAGGAGGAGGAGAAGAGCACCCAAAGAACTTGGTATTCGGTAGGTGAGAGGCTGGCAGAAGTGCAACATACACTTCCAAGGGCTCCCCTCCCCAGGAATTGTTTCCATCCAAACGGGAACCCCGCAGGAACGGCTTCCATCCCCACGGGATCCCCGAAGAACTGCTTTCGTCCCTGTGGGAATCCCGCGGGTTCCGCAGGATTTCCGTGAACCCCGTTTCCATGCAAGTCTCTAGTCCATGGATAGAGCTTGGGCAGAGTTGGAAGTTATCCAATTAGGAGTCATATTAGGACTGATAACCAGATAACTTTCTGGAAAAAGTAAAGATAGCAGATACCTTGCCCTAACTTTACCCAGTCAGCTATCACCCTTTGCCAGACAGTACTTCCAGGTCGGTGCTGAAACTGAATATTCAGCATCAGTCACTTCAATTGCGTGACCAGCATTTTAAGTAAATGCTGACCGCCTTGGTTCAAAGTTGGCCCCTAAGTTTGCATACCACCTTCCATTTTTTTTCTTTTTAAAAAAATGTCATTTTAGCCTGTGGGATATATTTTCTTTCCATTGGCTTAAAATGATGTGAGTCAATACATTTGGATCGAAACTGACACAGGCAGCACATGAACGATGAGTGGGTGGATGTTTCGATTAGATTTTTCTATTTGTTGGACATGGGGCACCTTAGCTCCATCATTAAGCAGAGGTTAATGTGTGAGCAGGATTTCTTGCCCCAGTTTGGATCACCTCAGATTCCATGAAGACTCTGAAAATATATATTTTAGGTGAGAATCTAGAGCAGAGGTTCTTGATCTTTTTTTTGGCACTAGCACCCCTTTAGCTGATCAGTGAAACCCTCACACCCCTTCTTAAACCACGCGTCCACTAATGTCTATGATCACAAAGAAGTATGGGTGGACCAAAGACTTCTAGGAACCGGACTTTTTTGAGGGGGTACTTGGGGGAACTGAGTACCGGCACCTTTTCCATTGTCTGCTAAAATTGACCCATGATCCCCAAGTTTTAATGCAAGAGCTCAGGCTCTACACACCAGTTCTGCCTTGTCATAGATTCTGTGACTGGCTGCAGGTGGCCTGGCTATTGTGGGGTGGATCCAGGGGTGTGCTGGTAAATTTTTAACAACAGGCTCTTTCTCCGGACGTAGCCAGCTCTGCAGTTGGAAGGGCCAGGGGCATTCGTGGGGGGGGGGGGGGGGGGCAACACTTGCCTCTCTCTCCTCCCTCCCTTTGTGCGGGCACGCTAGGCATACCTTTGCTGGCAGCCAATAAATGGACTGCCACCACTCCCAACGTCTTGCTCTGAGCAGCATGCTGGAACTTCTCTCACATGCTCGAGAAGTCCCAGCCTGCTGCCCAGAGCTGCAAACAAGGAGTGGGGAGCAGCAGCAGTCTATTTACTTGGCTGGCAGGGCTCAGCATCCCCACCAGCAAAGTAAAAGAGAATTCAGCAGGGGGCCCAAGCCCACATTTTGGAAACCAGTTGTTAAAGTAGCCATGGAGGGCCCTACTTTAACAACCGGCTCCCAAAAGTCTTAAAAACTTAACAACCGGCTCTTGCGAGCCTGTGAGAGCCTGCTCCAGCACACCACTGGCTGGATCCCTCAGTGATCACTTCATTCCTGAAGGGTGGCCTAGCATTTGAGTTCCAGCACCTTTTTTGCTAGTAAAAACGTACTGTCTAGGAATCAGTTGTGGGTATATAAATACTATTTATTAACTAAAGCATCTCTTAGAATAGGACTACTGACCGCTACTTATACCACTATTATCTGCTAACAATACTAACTGCTAACATGTCACTAAAATTACAGTGGTGCACAGTTACACTACCAACAACTGTCCTAACTACTCCCTTCACTCTGTCTAGAAAGTATCACTAAATTGCTTCAGATTTCAAGGCCCTTCTTCGCACCAGATTTCAAGGCCCTTCCAGAGGCGTAGCCAGGTTTTGATCTCAGGGGGAGCAGACTTTTATAAAATAGGCGCCAGTTGGTGTCAGCTAGACAGCAGTGTCTGTGTTGTTGCTCAAGGGCTGTGGCGGGCAATGATTAATACAGGCTGTCTCTGTTGCGTCCTGCCTACAAGGAAACAGTAAGTTACATCAGGAGGCAGGACGCAAAAGAGGTCCCTGGACTGGCCACAGCAGGCAACCTGTGTTCTTAACTACAAATAAAAATGTTCAAATCGAGACCATCACCTCAGGAATAGCATACCCAGTCCTTCCACTGCTAGACACCTTGTTTAAATCAAGATGGGCTTTTGTTCGTGTGGTGACTACAGAATGTGAAGAACACTAGTCTTGAGCATTTTTATTTTGGGTGACAAGGGCCGTAGCCCCAGAGCCTACTTTCAAATAGGGCTAGATACTTTTCTGCTTATAATCGAACGAGAAAAACGCCCAAGTTCTGACCTAAATCGGGAGATGGACGTTTATCTCATAAAAACGAATAACGCGGTATAATCGAAAGCTGAACTTGGACGTTTTCAACTGCACTCCATCGCGGAAGCGTACAAAGTTGACGGGGGCATGTCAGAGGCGTGGTGAAGGTGGGACTGGGGCATGGTTATCACCCAAACAGAGATGGGTGCCTTTCGCCGATAATGGAAAAAAAGTATGCGTTTGTAGCTAGAATTTAGGGCACTTTTCCTGGACCCTGTTTTTTCATGAATAAGGCCCCAAAAAGTGCCCTAAATGACTAGATTACCACCAGAGGGAATTGGGGATGACCTCCCCTCACTCCCCCAGTGGTCATTAACCCCCTCCAACCACAAAAAATGATGTTTCACAACTTTTTATTTTCACCCTCAAATGTCATACCCACCTCCCTGGCAGCAGTATGCAGGTCCCTGGAGCAGTTGTTAGGGGGTGCAGTGGACTTCAGGTAGGTGGACCCAGGCCCATCCCCCCCCCTACCTGTTACAATTGTGCTGCTTAATGCTTAGTCGTCCAACCCCCCCAAACCCATTGTACCCACATGTAGGTGCCCCCCTTCACCCCTTAGGGCTATAGTAATGGTGTAGACTTGTGGGCAGTGGGTTTTGAGGGGGATTTGGGGGGCTCAACACACAAGGGAAGGGTGCTATGCACCTGGGAGCTCTTTTACCTTTTTTTTTGTTTTTGTAAAAGTGCCCCCTAGGGTGCTCGGTTGGTGTCCTGGCATGTGAGGGGGACCAGTGCACTACGAATCCTGGACCCTCCCATGAACAAATGCCTTGGATTTATTCGTTTTTGAGCTGGGCGCTTTCAATTTCCATTATCGCTGAAAAACAAAAGCGCCCAGCTCACAAATTGTCGAATAAAACATGGACATCTATTTTTTTTCGAAAATATGGTTCGGTCCGCCCCTTCACGGACCCGTTCTCGGAGATAAACACCCATGGAGATAGACATTTTTGTTCGATTATGCCCCTCCACGTGAAATAACATAAACCCCTGCAAAAAGACACCCAAAACTTATACTGAAAACTTACCACACCAAAACAGCCCTAACCCACCTATGAAAAGACAGTGCTATAAATATTACAGTAGGATCTAGAGAAGTGTTTCCATAGGTGGTCATGGAATACCCCCTTGCCATTCAGGTTTTCAGGCTATCCACAATGAATCTGCATGAAAAAGATTTGCATGTAATGGAGGCAGTATATGCAAATTTGCATGTAATGGAGGCAGTATATGCAAATCAATGTCATGCATATTTATTGTGGATATACTGAAAACCTGACTGACAAGGGGGTACTCCAGGACTGCCCTTGAACACAAAACTTACCACACCATAACAGCTCTAACCCACCTATCAGTGCTATATATAGTACACTGGGCTCCGGAGCACCAATATACCTACTATTGGGAAACTGGAACAAGCTGCACTGCTACACATTCCTACACAGATACTACATGTTAGCAGCATCATTCACCTCAGTCACATATGCAGAACATGGACAGACCCTCATCTATATAACATAAGAGTAGCCATACTGGGTCAGACCAATGGTCCGTCTAGCCCAGTATCCTGTTTCCAATGTGGCCAACCCAGGTCACAAGCATCTGCCAGAAACCCAAATTGTGACAACATTCCATGCTACCAATCTAATGCAGAATAGGGAACCACAAAAAAATAACAACAAAAATTGAAATAGAGACCCCTACCTGCCCAAGGAAGCCAGACTCTAAACAGTGTAATACTGGTAAAAAAAAAAAAAAAAAAGACAGAGAGAGACAGACATGCATTTTTTCTTGTACTTTGCAAAATAAAAATAGAAAACAATGTAGATTTTACAGGGCAGGTACATCTCAGTCCTTACAAAGTATTAAATACAAATAATTTTTTCTACCTTTGTTGTCTGGAAATTTTTTTCCATGTTCCATGAACCATCCTTACAAATTCTTGTCCAGGTTGGCCTTTCCATTTCTTCGCTTGCCTCTTGTCTTCTTCCTTTCCTTCTCTACATCTGTCTCCTAGTGCACCATCCTTTTTTCCTCTGCACCACTATTTGTCCTGTCCGGCATCTCCCTTCTGTGTCCCTTGTCCCTATCCTACCCCCAAGTTCAGCATCTGCCCTTTCTGTGTCCCCATCTCCCCCCTTTTTCAGCACAAGCCTACCTGGTCTCCTCATCTCCCCCTTTCTAGCATCTGGTGTCCCCACCTCTCCCTTTTTCTAACATTGTCCTGTGTCCCCATTTTCCCAGCATTACCCCAGTTACCATCTTCCCCCTTTTCCAGCATTACCTCTTTGTCCCCATCTCACCCCTTTTTCACCATTGTCCCTATATCCCCCTTCCAGTGGTGCCCTCTGTGTCCTATCTCCTCCTCCCCTTTCCAGTAGTGTCCCTATCTCCTCCTCCCCTTTCCAGTAGTGCCCTCTTTGTGTCCCTATCTCCTTCCCCCCTTTCTAGTAGTGCCCCTCTGTGTCCCTATCCCCCTCCTTTTCAGTAGAGCCCCTATCTCTCCCCCTTTTCCATAGTGCCCTGTGTCCCCATTTCTTCTTTTTCTAGCATTGCCTCTTTGTGTTCCAGGGTTCCTACCCTCTCCCTGTCCAGTATTGACTCTGTGTCCTTCTCCCTCCTTGTCCAGCATTTACTATATCCTTCTCTCTCCCCGTGTTAACCTTCTTCCCCGTCTCTTTCAGCGCTCCCCATCCTCCTTAGGGCCACATATCTCCCTGGCCTGCTCCCATGGTCCATCCTCTGGCAGCTCCAATGAGGTTTTAATAGACAGGAGACCAAGTGACGTGAAAATGTTAAAACCAATTAGGTCAGTCTCAGTTTCCCCTTTCCCCGCGCAGCTGTCATCGCCGCATTCTCAAAAGAAAGCAAGCAAACCTATGAGTTGCTGCATCCACGTTGTCACTCTTTATTATTGGTAGCATTTGTATTTAATCTCACTTATATTTTTTTGAAACATGTTGATATGTGCAGTATACGGATGTACACAGAAGTATAATAACAGAATAACTTTTCATAGGAAGAGTAGCAATTTGTTATAAATCGTAATCAGTGTGTCATTTGGAGGGGCTAGTTATAGGGACACTCTAGCATGTGTTATATGTAAGCCACACTGAATCCGACTTTGCTTGGGATAATGTGTGATATAAATGTAAAACAAAAAAAAATCCTTTATCCTCCACGACACTGCCTATCCTGCTAGATAGTGATGGCACAAGGAAAGCAAGTTTGATCCAGTGAAGACTAACTCAAAATAACTTGTTCCTTAGCTGGGCCCTAGTATTTGCATATTAAAAATGCAACCATACCATGCCTCTGTGGCTATGTTCCACTAATGTTAAACAATTAACTGGATTTCTTGAAAGGATTATATGTGAGATACAAATGCAATAAATAAATGTGTACCTGGGACCTTTTATGTGAAGTTCACAGGCTGCCCACACAGCTCTGCTGGGATGTCCTTGTGGCCTGTTTAGTAAGACTGGCGGCCCCCAGACATCCCTAAGGCTTAGTTTTTTTGCGCTTTTCCTTTGGTTGTTT
The DNA here is from genome assembly GCF_901765095.1 of Microcaecilia unicolor. NCBI lineage: Eukaryota > Metazoa > Chordata > Amphibia > Gymnophiona > Siphonopidae > Microcaecilia > Microcaecilia unicolor. The sequence continues at coordinate 753,467,468 of NC_044031.1, read as the reverse complement.
TTTGGTTGAAAATGGTCCTAAAAGAATGATGCACTGAGCACAAAAATGTTTAAAATAGGTTAATTTTCAAACCAGAGGGTAAATGTCTTTCTGATTCTAAATAAATAAATAAAATTAAGCTGAGTTCCTAACTTTAAACATCTAAGGGGTCCTTTTATTAAGGTGCACGGAAAAATGGGTTGCGTTAGTGTAGCCGCGTGTTTTCGGCGCGCTCAGTTCCATTTTTCAGCCCGCCTGTAAAAAAGGCCTTTTTAAAATTTTTGCCGAAAATGGACGTGCGGCCAAATAAAAATTGGCGCGCGTCAATTTTAGGTCTGAGACCTTACCGCCACCCATTTGACTTAGCAATAAGGTCTCACGTAGTAACCATACAATAATCGTCTACATGCGTAGAATGACGATTACCACCCGGTTTCCGCCGCAGGCAGGAAAATAAAAATTTCCAGCATGCATAGCGGATGTGCGTAAAAAATGAAATTACCACTCGGGCCATGCGATAGCCAGGTGATAAATCCAAATTGACACACGCAGGCATGCATACACGCCTACGCAGCTTAGTAAAAGGGCCCCTTAGTTAGATTTAGGGCCTCTTTTAGCAAGCTGCACTAGTGGCTCCCGGTGCGGTAATGTCGAGAAAGCCCCCCCACCTTCCTGCATCAGTGCATCAGCTCCTCCCCGGTGCCAGGATCTGTCTCTTTTCTGCTCCTGTGTGCCGAGACCGGGTGATAGTGTTAAAGCAATCACTCAGGTCCCGAGAGGAGCACGAGAGAGACAGATCTTGGAGGCTGGGCCTGGGGAATTTTACTCCCCCCCCTTCTTGGCAGCCCTGCCCTCCAATGGCTGGACTCAGGGCACAGTTACAGGATACTGGATGGAACACTGAGGCATGACCAATGGATGAAGACTGCAATAACGGCTGGAACTAGGGAAGGATGACCAAGACTTTACATTGGGTGTCATTTATCTGTGGGTGCTAAGCCTAGGTGCTAAGCCTAGGAGAAGGGAGGGATGCTACACTGTTTTCTTCTGCAGTATTATGGCCATTCCTAATAGAACAGCAAGCAAGAGTAAGGAGTAGTCTAGTGGTCAGTGTGGTGGACATTTAACAATGGGAACCAGATGCAACTCCCACTTTAACTCTTATTTCTGGAAATATGTGAGCTCTCCTGGAACATAGAAACACTGAATTCATAAGACAACTGCAAGCATGATTGATATTGTAGTGATGTAACTTTAGGTACAATAGGTTTTTGTCTGTTTCTGGAGGCCTCAAGACCGACAATACTTTAATGCCTCTTTATTGCTCTGAGATTCGACCACAGCTTGAGTACTACGTTCAGTTCTGGTCGCCATATCTCAAAAAAGATATAGTAGAATTAGAAAAGGTTCAAAGAAGAGTGACCGAAACGATAAAGGGGATGTAACTGCTCTAGTTTGAGGGCTCTTCATTTTGGAAAAGAGACCGATGAGGGGAGATATGATTGAGGTCTACAAATCCTGAGTGATATAGAACGAGTAGAAGTAAATTGATTTTTCACTCGTTCCAAAAGTACAAAGACTAGGGGACACTCAAGGAAATTACATGGAAATACTTTTAAAACAAATAGAAGGAAATATTTTTTTAGTTAAGTCCTAGAACTCTTTGCTGGAAGATGTGGTAACAGCGGTTAGCATATCTAGGTTTAAAAAAGGTTTGGACAACCGTAGTCTGCTATTGAGACAGACGTGGAAGCAACTGCTTGCATGCCCTGGGACTTGTAACATGGAATTTTGCCATGATTTGGGTTTCTGCCAGGTACTTGTGACCTGGCTTGGCCACTGTTGGAAACAAGATACTGGGCTAGATGGACCATTGGTCTGACCCAGTATGGCTACTTTTATGTCCTTACGTAAGTATTTTGGCATCTAGAACTCCTAGTTCCAGTGCTGACTGGAACTGCAATGACTGGGCTACATGAGGGATTCCAGAATCTCATGCCAGTTTTGACTAAGACACTCAAAGTTTTAGATAGAAGCTGATGAGGAAAACAATAAAATAGACATATCTGAGAGAGAGAGAGAGAGAGAGAGAGAGAGAGAGAGAGAGAGAGAGAAGCTGAAAGATGAACTTTCAAATAAGTATTGTGAGGTGAAGGGACTGTAGAAGGTCATCTCAGATAAGGGGCAAGTTGACAGACCCAGCAAACACTGTGTCTTGGTTAAACAGTCAATAAAAGAGAGAAGAAAGGATGAGGTGTGAGAATAGTAAACATATATTATCATAGGGCATTTAATGAATGTGCAAATAAAGTAAATATAATATTAAGGGGACACATGACCTTTTTTTACTCTATTTTCTTTATTGAAAAGCAATAACTGCCTTAAAAAGAACTCATAGAATCTCGGCAAATAAGAAAAAAAAATTATATCTGTGGGAGAATAGAAAATGGCCACAGATAGAAGAAGCCAGTGACATCGAAAACATTAGAAAAGTATTACATCCACTTAAAAGGAAAAGATGAAAGCTGCTCAAATCAAAGGAGGAGGGACTATTTTCATATGTTAATCGCTCGTAAAAATTGAAAATGGAAAGACTTACTTAGATTGTGAAAGCAGATTTGAAGATACTAGTGTTATGGGGCCCAAAGGTAAGTCTCAGATCAAGGAATACACCAAGTGTATGCACACAGTCAAGAGTCAAGGGAGAAGAAACATCTTTGTGATTTAGCTGGGACTTTTTACCTTGAATGTGTGCTTATGATCTTCATGTATTCAACTGTAGGTAATTGAAATGTAGCCTTGAAACAAGAAGCACACACTCATTGAAGGACTCGAGAGAAATGTCCTGATTCATTAGCATAAAAGAAATCTGTATCTGATGTTAAAAGATTTGATTACATATCTTACGAAATGGCATTGTAGAGAGAAGTGAGATGGCTAAAGGTCATAGTTTTTGCTATGCAACATTTACCAAAGAGTATACGGACATCTATTTCCACATGTGGAGGGGCATAATTGAACGAAAACGTCTATCTCCATGGGCGTTTATCTCCGAGAACGGGTCTGTGAAGGGGCGGACCGAACCGTATTTTCGACAAAAAATAGACGTCCATGTTTTATTCGACAATTTGTCAGCTGGACGTTTTTGTTTTTCAGTGATAATGGACAATGAAAGCGTCCAGCTCAAAAATGAATAAATCCAAGGCATTTGTTCGTGGGAGGGGCCAGGAGTCATAGTGCACTGGTCCCCCTCACATGCCAGGACACCAACCGGGCACCCTAGGGGGCACTTTTACAAAAACAAAAAAAAAGGTAAAAGAGCTCCCAGGTGCATAGCACCCTTCCCTTGTGTGTTGAGCCCCCCAAATCCCCCTCAAAACCCACTGTCCACAAGTCTACACCATTACTATAGCCCTAAGAGGTGAAGGGGGGCACCTACATGTGGGTACAGTGGGTTTGGGGGGGTTGGACGACTAAGCATTAAGCAGCACAATTGTAACAATCCCCGATTCCCTCTGGTGGTAATCTGGTCATTTAGGGCACTTTTTGGGGCCTTATTCGTGAAAAAACAGGGTCCAGGAAAAGTGCCCTAAATTCTAGCTACAAACGCATACTTTTTGTCCATTATCGGCGAAAGGCGCCCATCTCTCCTCGGCCGATAACCACGCCCCAGTTCCACCTTTGCCACGCCTCTGACACGCCCCCGTCAACTTTGTACGCTTCCGCGATGGAGTGCAGTTGAAAACGTCCAAAATCGGCTTTCCATTATACCGATTTATTCGTTTTTGTGAGATAAACGTCTATCTCCCGATTTGGGTCGAAATCTAGACGTTTTTCTCTTTCAATTATAAGGTGGATAGTACCCCAAACCAGGATGCATCACAATAACTGATGCCTAAGGACAATGACACCCCTGTCCCAAAATGCTTGCTAATGATCTAAATCAGTAATTCTCAAACTTTGTTCTGGAGGCACCCCAGCCAGTCGGGATTTTAGTATTTCCACAATGAGTATTCATGAGAGAGATTCGCATGCATTGCATCCACTGCAGTGAATATTCATTGTAGATATCCTGAAATCATGACTGGTTGGGAACCACTGATCTGAATGGATACCCAAGGCAAGGAGAGAGGGAGTGATGCAGTGACTTGCCCTTGTCCACAAGAAGTATCTGCAATAGGACAGTTTGGTCCGGGTTTCCGCTTAATCGACCAACAAGGCTACACTGCCCAATGTTTCATATAGTCATGAGGGACAGGATTAAGGGAGATACTCAAGGGATTGAAATAAGATAAAAATGAAAGATCTGAAATGGAGTAGAGAAACTAGAAACAGAAAGTATTGCATTCCAGGTCTTAGCTATTTTCAATGTCATAAGAAAAAAAAAATTCAAAAGCCATATGTGAGGTAACAGAGTCTCTGATGAGTAAATTGGTTTAGATGGCTGCAGAAATAAAGTAAAAATATGGAGAAAGGCATTGGTTTCCCCATTTCCTTAGCAATTACAATAACTTATGGTCATTATATGGTATCAGACGGATGAAAGAGAACATGAGACATAATAGGCCTTGAGTATATGATGTGTCTCTTAGTGCGGCTAAGTATTTGGAAGGGCCTCTCAATTTGGACAGCTTCTATATTTATATTAGAACAAATTGACTGACCCACCTTCATTTCTTAATTGCATTGTCCATTCACATGTAACTCGGAAAGCTCTCATTCTCTCCAAATATTGACAACCAGCAGACTCCATGTTTTAAATTACTGATCAATAATGGATAGGACCTCACAGGATTCAAGGAGCAGAGAAGATGAATAGAAGATATATCTTGAAAGTAGTGCATTGATGAAACATGCATCTTTATATTTAAGAACAAAAAATTCCTAGTAAACCTTCTTTTAATCAGTATTAGATTGCATCACCCTACATTAAAAATAACCAGTGGGTCAAATTTCAGTTTCAGGGAAAAGTGCAGCCAAAAATCAGTTAAAAAGACTGGAAGTTACATGCAGCTAGAGTTACTCGTGTGGCAGTGTGTTAGCTCACACTAACAACGGAAACATGTTATTTTACTGCGTATCCCATTTTATGCCATAGGACCTAGTTACTAATGACGTATAGAAGCAGTAGAACCCAATACATTAGATTTCAGAAACTCGGAACCCAGGAGAATAAGGGGAAAATTATTATTTATTTGGGACACTGCACCATTTAATTGGGCTGGTAGCATCCACAGAATGTCATTGACGCATCACTTTCCCATTGAGTATAAATGGACAGCTGCATTCGTGTACGCATGCTACTGCAGGGTGTGTTGTGTTCAACCTGTGGGCTGCGCATTTAAAATGCATAGGAAAGATCTAACCCTTGCAGACAAAATTGCCTTGCTTGAACATTCCACCAGGATTCACGGGCAATGCAGGACTTTCTCTCCGTTCAGACATTATAGATTGAATAGCTAGACCCATACGCATGTTAAATTCCTGAATATCTAATATATGCATAATCTGTTCCCATACTGGATCCCAGAACTGCTTTAAATTTGAACAGGCAAATAACATATGAGATAGAATTCCCACAGTAGATCTGCAAGACCAGCATGCATGAGATCCACCCTGAGATAATTTTGGCACCTTTAAAGGGGTCCATAATGCTCTATGAGTTACAAAATATAAAAGGTAAAGGGTCATGGACTTGATACACTGCCTTTCTGTGGTACATCCAAAGTGGTTAACAACAAAGAAGGACCAATGTCTTATGAAGAAGCTCAAGTGGAGGAGTGGCCTAGTGGTTAGGGTGGTGGACTTTGGTCCTGGGGAACTGGGTTCTATTCCCACTTCAGGCACAGGCAGCTCCTTCTGACTCTGGGCAAGTCACCATGTAAGCCGCATTGAGCCTGCCATGAGTGGGAAAGCGTGGGGTACAAATGTAACAAAAATAAAATAGATACTACTGGAGATTCTACATGGAATGTTGCTATTCCACTAGCAACATTCCATTCCATGTAGAAGGCTGCGCAGGCTTCTGTTTCTGTGAGTCTGATGTCCTGCACGTACATGCAGGACGTCAGACTCTCAGACTCACAGAAGCAGAAGCCTGCGCGGCCACATTGGTGATCTGCAAGGGCCGACTTCTACATGGAATGTTGCTAGTGGAATAGCAATATTCCATGTAGAATCTCAAATAGTAGCAACAGTGGAGGAGTGGCCTAGTGGTTAGGGTGGTGGACTTTGGTCCTGAGGAACTGGGTTCGATTCCCACTTCAGGCACAGGCAGCTCCTTCTGACTCTGGGCAAGTCACTTAACCCTCCATTGCCCCAGGTACAACTAAGTACCTGTACAACTAAGTACCTGTATACAATATGTAAGCTGCATTGAGCCTGCCATGAGTGGGAAAGCGTGGGGTACAAATGTAACAAAAAAAAAAAAGTTAACCATATAAGTGAGGAGATGGAGTCACTTTGTGAAACCCAGCAGTCTATTCCAACCAGCACATACAGTAAAAAAAAAAAAATCTGATGACCCAACACGGCTGTGTTTTGACAGAAAGATTGCCTGCATCACAGGTCATCGGTTTTTTACTCTATATACTGGATGGAACAAAGACAGTTTGGTTCCACAAAGTGACTCCATCTCCTCACTGTATTTGGTGATGACAATCAAAGCGGTTTACATGTTCTGTACAGGTACTATCTCTGTACCTATTAGGCTCAAACTCTGTTTTGTACCTGGGGCAATGGAGGGTTAAGGGGGTCTTTTACTAAAGCTCAGTTTGAGTTATCTGCAGCAGGGCCCATAGGAATAAAATGGGGCCTCTGCAGATAACTCAAGCTAAGCTTTAGTGAAAGACCCCCTAACAGTGGCGTTCCTAGGCTGGCTGACACCCGGGGCAGATCGCCGATGCGCTCCCCCCCACCGGTGAAATTACACCCCCCCCCCCCGGGTGCAGCGCAACCTTCCCCCGGTGAAATTACCCCCCCCCCGGGTGCAACTTTACCTGCTGGGGGGGGGGTGTTGCGCGCCTGTCGGCTCCGAGTCTGCTCGTTCGTCTCTGCCCCGGAACAGGAAGTAACCTGTTCCGCGCAGAGGGAGCAGCAGGGAGGGAACGAGTGGACTCGGAGCCAATGGGCTTGCGGCACCCCCCCCCCCCCCCAGCGGCATGCACCCGGTGTGGACCACCCCCACCACTCCCCCCCTTGGTACGCCACTGCCCCCTAAGTGACTTGCCCAGGGTCACACGGAGCTGCAATAAGAATTGAACCCAGTTCACCAAGGTGTTAGGCCACTGCACTCATTATTTGGTTTTTAAATGTGGGAAATGCGTATACATACAAGTATCCAAGAATTTGTTCATCCACAGTTAAACTTTGTACGTAAACTGAAGACATATACGGAATGTAATACTTGTCAGGTTATTTGTGCGATAATCTGTCCATGTCAAAAGAATTATAATGAGAAGAAGTAAAGAAAGGTACAAAATAATAATAATAATAATAGGACATTGTTTAGCTGCACATAAACAGCAGGAAGAAATTTCATTAGTGACACACTAGCAAGCAGCTTCATATTTAACAGAAGAATTACAATTCTTCACAATAGAAAAATACTGTTTTCCAAGAGGAGACGGCATATCAAGGTCACTTATGCAATGCAAACCACATGCTTGGGACAGTATTTAAAAGAAATTATGCATCCACCAGCAAATATATAATTGTTCTGTCTCATACATTTTATTTATTTAAAACTTTTATATTGCTTTCCTGACTACATTTTAAAAATAATAAAACATACAAATATACAAATTTAACAAACATAAAACATTATAACTTTTCTAGGCCCGACCCCAATACAAGTAATCCATGGGTGTCTAGATCTAAACAGACCCAAACCCATATATACACTTGCAATTTTTTTATGCCCTGCAAATGCATTTCTAAAACCCTGGATTCTACGTATGGTGTTTTATTTATTTATTTATTTGTTTGTTTGTTTGTTTGTTTGTTTGTTGCATTTGTATCCCACATTTTTCCACCTATTTGCAGACTCAATGTGGCTTACAATATTTCATCATAACAAGCGTCATTCAAGAGTGGATAAACAATTAGTAACAGAAGAACAGGTATAACATAATGGAAATAATCAATTCAATAAATCAGAAAACAAACAGATTTTCAAGTAAGTGTTGATATGTTAGAGTACCTATTATTGATCAATATGGCAAGTCCTATTAAAAAGGAAAGCCTTTAGTGATTTTCGAAAGTTGATAAGGTCATGAATATTTTTCAGATCAAGTGGCATATGCAAATTTGGAGGCATGTCCAATTTGTACTCAACGTAATTGAATAACGAGTCAATCAGCACCAATATTTGGGCAATAACAAGCAATTATTGGCACTAATTGGCAATCTTTTTAGGCGTATTCTATAAAGAAATGCGCATAAATTCTAGTGTGCGGATCCAAAAAGGGGGTGTGGTCATGGAAGGAGTATGGGCGGGTCAGGGGTGTTCCTAAAATTTATACACGTTATAGAATTAGGCGGATCTGTGCCTAATTTACACGTGGGTTTTCATTGATGTAAAAACAGCCGTTGTTCCCAGCGCCACTCTATAAACTGCGCCAACCTGTAAGTGTGGCCTATAGAATAGCACTAAGCACCATTTATAGAAACTAACCCAAATTGTACCCTCCCCCGTGTTCTGAAAAGTCTGTCAGTCATCCACTACCCTCCTGATGGCTAGAATCTCATTTCTTCAAGAGGAAATCTAGAATTTCCTGCCCTGGGCTATAGGTCCACTGCCACTATTGGAAAATAGCAATTAAATGATCTTCCTATGGAATTAGAAAGCCTGTTACTGTACAGGCCCCCATCCTATATCAGACCATGATGAGCTCACTAGACACTAAATTCTTCAGAAGAATAAGTATAGAATGCTAGTACTACCCTACCTTTCTTAAATAAGGCCAGGGAAGCCCGGTTTGAATACTGTTGCTGCTCCATGTGATCTAGAAGACATTAACTCTCCACTACCTCAGGTATAAACTTAGGGCCAGATATTCAAAATGATTTAAAGGGCCAGGTAACACTCCTGGCCATTAAAATCACCTTTCCAGGGCTAACCAGCCACTTTCAGTGGCATTTAACACAGTTTGCCACTGAAAGTGCCCAGTTACAGCCCAAGCTAAAAATGACTATTTTAAGGGTGTTCCGGGGATGGAATTATCACATAGCTGGTTAAGTGTCAATATTCAAATAATCTAGGCTAAAAGCCCACCTTTTTTAGGCTGCTTTTAACTCCTAACTCCTATTTACTTGTTCAGTACTCATGTCTGTTTTATAATTCCCACCATAAGTAATTCCCCTATCCCTTATTTGTCCTGTTTGTCCTGGTTAGACTGTGAGCACCGTTAAGCAGGGATTGTCTCTTCTTGTTCAAGTGTACAGCGCTGTGTACATCTAGTAGAGCTATTGAAATGATAAGTAGTAATAGTAGTAGTAGTATAACTGCATAAATAGGACCATCTTTATGAGATGTTCTGAGAGAAGACATTTCACTGGGTCTTTTCTTGGCTGGGAGGTGCATGGTGGAGGTGCCCAGTGCTCCCACCAGCTGCCTTCCAGGTGCTGTGGAGGACTTGCATCCCATTTGCATATCCTCACAGCCTTCTCCTGGGTGACCCCCAGGTCCACCCCGATCCCCTCAGGGCCTTCTCTCCAGGTGCCCAGGGCTTCCAGTACCTTTTCTGAAATCACTGAAGAGCAAACTGCACATCTTCTTTCCTCCTTGAAACTAACTACCTGTTTCTCTAATCCTATCCCCACCCATCTTCTTAACACTCTCTCTCCTACTATCATCACTTCTATCTGTCATAGCACTTTCCACTGTGACTGTTCCTGATGCCTTCAAACATGCCTTAGTCACACTACTCCTCAAAATACCTTCATTGGACCCTACCTGTCCTTCAAACTATCACCCCATCTCCCTCCTCACTTTCCTATCAAAGATACTTGAACATGTTGTCCACCACTGTTGTCTTAACTTTCTTTCATCTAAAGCTATTCTTGATCCACTTCAATTTGGCTTTCACCCTCTTCATTCAACTGAAACAGCGCTTGCAAAAGTCTCCAATGGCCTGTTCCTGGCCAGATCCAAAGGTCTCTATTCTATCCTCATCCTTCTCGATCTATCTGCTGCTTTTAACACTGTTGATCACCGCCTACTCCTTGATACGCTGTCCTCACTTGGATTTCAGGGCTCTGTTCTTTCCTGGATGTCTTCTTATCTCTCCCATCATATTTTTGGTGTATACTCTGGTGGATGCTCCTCCACTTCTATCAGTTGGTGTACCTCATGGATAAGTTTTGGGACCTCTTTTTTTCTCCTTCTATACTTTATGCTGATGACACCCACTCCACACCAGAACTTTCGGCAGGAAATCAGGCCCAAGTATCAGCCTACCTGTCTGTCTGAAATTGCTGCCTGGATGTCTCACCACAATCTGAAACTAAACATGACCAAGATTGAACTTCTTATCTTTCCCCCTAAACCAACCTCTCCTCTTCCCCCATTCTCTATCCTTGTGGATAACACTCTCATCCTCCCTGTCTCATCATCTCATAACCTTGATCACATATTCAACAGACTGCTAAAACCTGTAGTTTATTTCTCTATAATATAACCAAAATCTGCCCTTTCCTTTCTGAGCACACTACCAGAACCCTTATGCACACTCTTATCATCTCTCACTTAAAATATTGCAAATTGATTCTCAGAAGTTTCCCACTAAGCCATCTCCCTCCCCTTTAATCTGTTCAAAATTCTGCTGCACAATATATATTCTGCCAGTGTTGCTATGCTCATCTTAGCCCTCAAGTCACTTAATTGGCTCCCTGTTTCTTCATGCAGTTTAAACTCCTCTTATTGACTTACAATTGCATTCACTCTGCAGCTCCTCAGTACCTCCTCACTCTTATCTATCTCTACACTCCTCCCTATGAACTCCACTCACTGGGTAAATCTCTCTTATCTGCACCCTTCTCCTCCACTGCTAACTCCAGACTCCATTCCTTTTATCTTACTTCATCATATGCCTGGAATAGACTTCCTGAGCCAGTAAGTGAAGCTCCATCTCTGGCCATCTTCAAATCTAGGCTAAAAGACCACCTTTTTAATGCTGCTTTTATCTCTAACCCTTATGCACTTGTTCAGTACCCATGTTGTTTCATTCCCACCTTAGTAATTCTCCGGATCGAGTGAATCTGTACACGCTGGTTATTCCCTTGACAAAGCATCAAATGCGAAACAGGCACCTGTCGGGATCACAGCCATACCTTGGAGCGTGTAAAGATAAATAGTATTAACTCAGCTTCATGTCTCCAACATGAAATGAGTGTAATTCACAATACCTGAATGTAAGAGAGGTGCATAGACATGCAAGCCATCTCTAGGACCAGAATTGTTTGAAATTGCCTCCGGCATTTGGAAATGTAAAGTGCAAAGATTACATGAGTGCTGATTTGTGAAGAAGTGCGTGCCATAGATGAAGTGTGAAATTCAACTAAAAGAATCAAAAAATATTAGTAAATTGGATAAAAGAAGAGATCACTAGTCACAGTTGCACGTTTCACGATATTATGGATGGTTGGAGGTTGTCGATGATTATAGACCGTCATGCTATATAGGCTCACCTGAACGATGATAAAAACAGTAGCCTAAGCAGTTTGAGTGACTGAATGAGACTTCTCCATTCCATCCAATACAGACCAGCACCGAGATTTTTATGTTCTACCACTTGTGAGTGTTGTATTTCTAGGATAAGCAGCATAAAATGTATTGTACTGTTTTGGGATCTTGCCAGGTATTTGTACCCTGGATTGGTCACTGTTGGAAACAGGATGTTGGGCTTGATGGACCTTCAGTCTGTCCCATTATGGAAATACTTATGTATTTATATACTTATGTCTCTTTATCTGAAGATCGTACCTAACCAGCCATGTTTTAGCCCATACACGGGTTTAACACCAGTGACAGTCAACAAAATGCTGATCACCATCAACTGATTATCAAGCCTTTAGATTATAAGTTCTCTGGGGACAGGAAAATGCCTAGTGTACCCTAATGTAACTCATCTTGAGCTACTATTGAAAAAGATGTGCGTTATATGCAAATAAACGAATGAGTGAATAAGTAACTAGATGAAGGAATTACTTTTGGAAATTGCACTTATTATTTGTATGTCTGTGTGTGTATGTGATACACACACACACACACACACACACACACACACACACACAGAGTTTAATATGGATGAGTATGATGTATTTTTAGGGGGAGGGGGGAGAGATTAGGGGCCTTAAAATTATTTGAAGGGGACATGAGGCTGAAGGTTGACCTAAGGCATGCAATATGTTTGGCTCATTAGCAAAATTTGATTCCTATTTACTAAGCCGTGCTATAGGCGTGCTGTTTTTAGCATGCATTAAAAATTAGCACATGCTAATTTTAGAGACACCCAGGGCTTTTTTTGAGGGGGGGTACTGAATTCCGGCACCTTTTCCATTGTCTGCTAAAATTGACCCATGGTCCCCAAGTTTTAATGAAAGAGCTCAGGCCCTACACACCAATTCTGCCTTGTCATAGATTCTGTGATATTGTTTCAACATTCGTAAGTGTATACGCCCTGTGCTATTATAAGTCATATTTTAGATAGAACATACAAATTAGAATTGAGGCATCCAGGTTGGAACATGCCAAGTTCCACTAGCATTTTAGATCTGTCAACATAGAGCCTGTTTTAAAATCCATCCGGGAATGGACATGTGAAGGGAACATCTCTTGTTCAAACAGCAATGTCTAAGATTTCCATACGGTGAACACAGCAAATATGCACGTATGTCTGTTATTTTTGAAATATTCATATCTATGTTTTCCATAACTATCAAAATTCCCACCTTTCTATAATCTAGAGGTTCACAAGAGCTGGTGTCTATCCTGATAATGATCTTGGAAGACATAAATGTGTATCCCCCTTCTGAAATGGGGAGTGCCAGTATACCTCTTAACTCCATCCTCATCCTGCCCAATACATGCTCAGTCCTTGCTATGGACATATTCACTATTTGAATGTGTGTGTCCTGGCTTTTCTAAAATCAGGATTTAGACATGTATGCGATATGCATATTTAAATGTCGATTTTTGCATATCCAAATCATTAAAAACTGCCTACATACATAGACATTTTCCATGTGCAACACATGCTGGACACATGAAGTGAAATAAAAAATCGGGACAACAAATGGCAAGTCAACATGTGTATTTATTTTAACGACAACTACATTTCCTGCAAACCATCTTTGTTAGTGCTGTTACTTGAAACTGTATTGAAAAAGAACGATATTTCTAGAGAATGTGCATCTTTACTCAGAATCTTCTAGAATAATGCTTAATCAGTCTGACAGGTAGAATGGGAGACCTGAGTGCAAACAATGGTGGTGATAGACATGGAAGATGGTTAGTGAGGTCAAGGACGTTATTTATTGGAGAGGGGGTAAGCTTGATTAGAATTATATGGTTGATGAACCCTTTGAGGGGGGATATGTTTCAAATACACTGTCAGGGTTTTGATTAACCTATTTTTGAAAATCAAATTTACTAACTGCCTATACAGCAAAAGCAGTGTACTGAACATATAACTATTTCCATGAGCATGATAAGTCTAAGACGAACTTGAGCTGGTTGTAGCTCAAAAGAAACCCAAGCTAGCCTGCCTAAGTGTTTGTGATAAGCATCTGAATTTAACATCTTTAGAAAAGCCGTTTATCATAATCCGATGCAGTACTGCCTGCTGTGTTCATAGAAACCCAATTTAATTAACATATGTATGCGCTTAAATCAAAACAAAGAGGTGTGCAACTGGGCAGAGCTTCTGTTTTGTCCTTGCAAAGGAACCACACAGATCCAATCCAGTGTTTTATTTTTAAATTACAGTAGGATTCCCAAGTTGGTCGGACCTTGCCTGACAGGACCAGAAAGAAAGCTACACAGGAATGTCCTTAAAGTGTTATCAGTCAGTAGTTCTCTCCCTGGTATTTCATCTGGGAGGAGCTCACATGGTAATTAGACCTGAAAATACATGACTGCACATAAAGAAAACGTGAATTCAAACACCTCAGAATGATCTATCACACTCTACCAAAAGAGTAAAACAGATGGAAGCGTATTTCTATAGATCTCAGCAAAAAAAACAAAAAAAACCTGATGGTCATTAGTTTCTAAAGGATAGTTGTCATTAAAATGGGCCATCAGGCTTTTGCCTCAGTAAAAATATTAATAAAATGGTAACTATTCCCTACCCAAATATATGGGAAACTTAGAGCACTCAAGTTCAAAGTGCACTATAAAACACTAGCCAAAATAGGAAAATAAAGAGAAAAAAAATATGCTGAGGATATGCTACAAGGGAAGCAAAAATGGGGGAATACCTGAGGAAGGAGATGATGGGCTGGGAGGACGTACATGAAGTGGAAGGGCAGTGGTCCAGGCTGAAAGAAGTAATAAATAGGGCCACAGACCTTTATGTAAGGAGAGTAAATAAAAGCAAGAGGAAAAGGAAACCGATATGGTTCTCCAAGCAAGTGGCTGAGAAAATAAAGGCTAAAGAGTTGGCGTTCCAGAAATATAGAAAATCTCAAGAAGAGGAACACGGGGAGGAATACCGGTTGAAACTGAAAGAAGCCAAGAGAGAGGTATGTCTGGCGAAGGCGCAAGCGGAAGAACAAATGGCTAGAAATGTAAGGAGGGGCAACAAAAATTTCTTCAGGTATATTAGTAAAAGGAGAATGACTAAAAAGGGAATTGTGAGACTAAAAGATACAGCGAACCGCTATGTAGATAATGATGAAGAAAAAGCCAATTTGCTAAATAGATACTTTTGTTCGGTTTTCACTGAAGAAAATCCTGGAGAAGGACCGCGAGGGACTGGCAAAAGTACACCTGAGAATGGAATGGATATAGCACCGTTCAACTTGGAAAGCTAAAGGTGGACAAAGCCATGGGACCGGACAGGATCCACCCCAGAATATTGAGGGAGCTCAGAGAGGTTCTGGCGGGTCCTCTTAAAGATTTGTTTAATAAATCCTTGGAGACGGGAGAGGTTCCAAGGGACTGGAGAACGGCGGAGGTGGTCCCTCTTCACAAAAGTGGTGATAGGGAAGAAGCTGGAAACTACAGGCCGGTAAGCCTCACTTCGGTTATTGGAAAAGTAATGGAAGCCATGCTGAAGGAAAGGATAGTGAATTTCCTAGAAGCCAATAAGTTGCAAGATCCGAGACAACATGGTTTTACCAGAGGGAAATCGTGCCAAACGAATCTCATTGAATTCTTTGATTGGGTAACTGGAGAATTAAATCATCGACATGCTATAGACGTAATCTACTTAGATTTTAGCAAAGCTTTTGACACGGTTCCCCACAGGAGGCTCTTAAATAAACTAGATGGGCTGAAGATAGGTCCCAAAGTGGTGAACTGGATTAGGAACTGGTTGACGGACAGACGACAGAGGGTGGTGGTAAATGGAGTTCACTCGGAGGAGGGAAAGGTGAGTAGTGGAGTGCCTCAGGGATCGGTGCTGGTGCCGATTCAGTTCAATATATTTGTGAGTGACATTGCCGAAGGGTTAGAAGGTAAAGTTTGCCTATTTGCGGATGATACTAAGATTTGCAACAGAGTGGACACCCGGGAGGGAGTGGAAAGCATGAAAAGGGATCTGAGGAAGCTAGAAGAATGGTCTAAGGTTTGGCAATTAAAATTCAATGCGAAGAAATGCAAAGTGATGCATTTAGGGAGTAGAAACCCACGAGAGACTTATGTGTTAGGCGGGGAGAGTCTGATAGGTACTGAGGGGGAGAGGGATCTTGGGGTGATAGTATCCGAGGATCTGAAGGCGACAAAACAGTGTGACAAGGCGGTGGCCATAGCGAGAAGGTTGCTAGGCTGTATAGAGAGAGGTGTGATCAGCAGAAGAAAGGAAGTGTTGATGCCCCTGTACAAGTCGTTGGTGAGGCCCCACCTGGAGTATTGTGTTCAGTTTTGGAGGCTGTACCTTGCGAAGGATGTTAAAAAAATGGAAGCGGTGCAGAGAAAAGCTACGAGAATGGTATGGGATTTGCGTTCCAAGACGTATGAGCAGAGACTTGCTGACCTGAACATGTATACCCTGGAGAAAGGAGGAACAGGGGTGATATGATACAGACGTTCAAATATTTGAAAGGTATTAATCCGTAAAAAAAATCTTTTCCGGAGATGGGAAGGCGGTAGAACGAGAGGACATGAAATGAGATTGAAGGGGGGCAGACTCAAAAAAGATGTCAGGAAGTATTTTTTCACAGAGAGGGTGGTGGATGCTTGGAATGCCCTCCCGCGGGAGGTGGTGGAGATGAAAACGGTAACGGAATTCAAACATGCGTGGGATATGCATAAAGGAATCCTGTGCAGTAGGAATGGATCCTCAGAAGCTTAGCCAAAATTGGGTGGCGGAGCAGGTGGGGGAAGAGAGGTTGGTGGTTGGGAGGCGAGGATAGTGGAGGGCAGACTTATACGGTCCGTGCCAGAGCCGGTGATGGGAGGCGGGACTGGTGATTGGGAGGCGGGAAATACTGCTGGGCAGACTTGTACGGTCTGTGCCCTGAAAAAGGCAGGTACAAATCAAGGTAAGGTATACACATATGAGTTTATCTTGTTGGGCAGACTGGATGGACCATGCAGGTCTTTTTCTGCCGTCATCTACTATGTTACTAAGCTGTGGGATTTTTATGTGAAAATCCCAGGTTCAATGGAAAATTCAGTATGGAAAACTCTTGAAAATGCTTCCTATGCTGAGGGAGCCCAAAGAAAGTAGACCACCCCCCTGTCATTTGTTTGTTCTTTATATGCTATACCTTTTTGTAGTTTGGTCCATTGTGGGGACAGAATTTTCATTCTTGGAAGAGCAGAATTTAGCCCAAAATTAAAGGCAAAAGACCTGCAGACCAACTTGCTAGAAATGCCATGCAAATAAATAAATAATAAAATAATAACTTCACAAGGATATTCTTGAAGGACTTGCTCACTTTCATGATTTTTAGCCATGTGGAAAAGCTATTCTCTGTTATTGTCAGTATAGAACTTTTGAAGAGAGTCAAATAATATCAGATTTTATAAGGGGGCCTTTTACTTAGGTGCGATGAAAAATGGCCTGCACTAGAGTAGGCGCGGGTTTGGGGCACGCACAGACCCATTTTTCAACGTGCCTGTAAAAAATGCCTTTATTTATTTTTGCAGAAAATGGACGTGCGGCAAAATAAAAATTGGCGTGTGGAAACTGAGGACGCCCATCTCAGAAATGACCAAATCCAAGCCCTTTGGTTGTGGGAGGAGCTAGCATTTGTAGTGCACTAGTCCCCCTCACATACCAGGACACCAACCGGGCACCCTAGGGAGCACTGCAGTGGACTTCAGAAATTGCTCCCAGATGCATAGCTCCCTTACCTTGTGTGCTGAGCTCCCCAACCCCCACCCAAACACACTCCCCACAACTGTACACCACTACCATAGCCCTTAGGGGTGAAGGGGGGCACCTAGATGTGGGTACAGTGGGTTTGTGGTGGGCTTTGGAGGGCTTGCTGTTTCCTCCACAAACGTAACTGGTGGGGGGGGGATGGGCCTGGGTCCGCCTGCCTGAAGTGCACTGCACCCACTAAAACTGCTCCAGAGACCCGCATACTGCTGTCGTGGAGCTGGGTATGATATTTGAGGCTGGCATACAGGCTGGAAAAAATATTTTAAAAGTTTTTTTTAGGGTGGGAGGGGGTTACTGATCACTGGGGGAGTAAGGGGAGGTCATCTCCGATTCCCTCCGGTGGTCATCTGGTCATTTAGGGCACATTTTTGTGGCTTGGTTATAAGAAAAAAAGGACCAGTTAAAGTCAGCCAAGTGTTCTTCAGGGACGCCGTTTTTTCCCCCATTATTTTCCATGTGTTAAGCACGCCTCCAACACGCCCCTGTGAACTTTGGTTGTCCCCGCGACGGAAAGCATTTGGGAACACCCAAAATCAGCTTTCCATTATACCGATTTGGGCGACCCTGTGAGAAGGACGCCCATCTTCCGATTTGTGTCGAAAGATGGGCGTCCTTCTCTTTCGAAAATGCTGCTCCACGCTGTGCTGTTCCCAGTGCAGTTTTTCTAGCAAAAAAGGTGCCTGTACTCAAATGACAGGCCACCTTTCAGGGGCGGGGTGATCACTAAGAAATCCACTACACAATAGCCAGGCCCCCTGCAACCAGTCACAGAATCTATGATAAGGCAGAATTGGTGTTTAGAGCCTGAGCTCTTTCATTAAAACTTGGAGACGATGGGTCAATTTTAGTAGACAATGGAAAAGGTGCCAGTACTCAGTACCCCCAAGTACCCCCTGAAAAAAAGCCCTGGCTGTTCCTCTCTTTGCTGCCCTGAGCCGACGATGGCCAGCGTTTCGCTGCTTCTTCAGGGTCTCGGGCTGCAATTGGAACACTCGCACAGTCTTCAACAGCAGACGCTGCTTTTGAAGACTGTGTGAGTGTTCCAATTGCAGCCCGAGACCCTGAAGAAGCAGCGAAACGCTGGCCATTGTCAGCTCATGGCAGCAAAGAAAGGAACAGCACAGCGTGGAGCAGCATTTAATGGAACGCTATTCAATAAGTTAAGTGCAATATATTGGATAGATAGGCATGTTCCAGCAATAATCACACAGTGGTGATGAAAGATGAAAAAATGATATAAAATATATTTACGAAGTATTAGATTGCAATTTGTTAAGTTTATTTAGAACTGCAACACAGGGGTTTTTGCCTATGATGAAGAGAAGACCAGTTGGTCTGTTTTAGCTCCGTTAGATGCATATTTAATCTTGGAGCTCTTTGAGGCTTTTCCCCAGTAACATTGTCATTTTGTGAATTTGTGGATTTTTGAGTATTTAGATTATGAAATAGAATACGCATGTATTTGTGGATTTTAAAAAAAGGTTCTATTATGTGTATACATCATGGGTGGGTAACCGTGATCCTTGAGGGCCACAACCCAGTTGGCTTTTCAAGATTTCCACAATGAATATGTATAAGATTAATTTGCATGTAGTGCTTTTATTGTATGTGAATAGATCCCATGCATATGCATTGTAGAAATCTTGCAAACCTGACCAGGTTGTGGCCCTCAAACACCTTGGTTGCCCACCCCTGGGGTACATGGAAACATGAAAAGTTCTATACATAGGGAAATGGGTCATGGACTATGAATGTTCTAGGTAGTCCTTCAAAGTACACATTTTCCCCTCTATATTCCAATTACATAATCCACCTATGTCTCAGCATTTTTATCCATAAGCATTTGTCTGCTTAAAGTTATTCATAATCCTAGAGTGGAAAAATAGCCCAATAGAGTGACTAAAAACTAGGGAAGCCAGGTTCAAATCCCATCATCACTCCTTATGCTCCTGACAAGTCAGTTAACTTTCTATTACCTCGAGTACAAACAGAAATCATAAGTCCTCCAGGGACTGGAAAAATATCTAATGTAACTCACCTTGAATTTCCAGAGAACAGCATAACCTAAATCCAGTTCTCTTCCTCTAACTCAGATTTTGCATGAATACATGTTGGTTGAGATTTGCTTACCTGTCTGGGTGGCAAAGCCCTGCTCCCCCATCCCCCAAGACAGGATTTGACTCTCTACATAAGCAACAAAACAGAAGAAACTAGTCCTCGCAAAAATATAACAATTGCCAAAAACAGCGAAGGTGACACACAAAAATGAACTAACAAAAACCTCAATACAAAAAATAAAAAATGAAAAAAATGAAAAAAGTAAAAAATAAAACAAGACGACACAAAAAATTAATTAAAACTCAAAATTTTATTGAAAGGTGATATGACTCGACACAGCTGTGTTTCGGCCCAACTGGCCTGCGTCAGGTTCTCCGTGATTTTCCAATGCAAAGTTCGCCCTGGCCGTATGCGATTTACTAACTTCAGTAGCCTACAATCCCCACCTCACCAGATATCTGTTTGGTGACCTGGAGAAATGAGGGCGCAGGAGGTTCCGCCTTTTTAATAAGGTTTCATTTGGCAGAATTTCATACGACAAGAATAAACACACATGGTGTAAAGACTATTGAAGGACTGTTCATGCAGTCTTTTTGCATAGGTCCTGCTTTTCTAACAAGGTTCCGTTTGATAAAACTTTCTTCATAAAAAGTTGCATATGACAAGAGAATATACATATGGTGTAAAGACTCCTGACGCAGGCCAGTTGGGCCGAAACACAGCTGTGTCGAGTCATATCACCTTTTAATAAAATTTTGAGTTTTAATTAATTTTTTTGTGTCGTCTTGTTTTGTTTTTTACTTTTTTCATTTTTTGGTATTGAGGTTTTTGTTAGTTCATTTTTGTGTGTCATCTTCACTGTTTTTTGGCAACTCTCTACATAAGAACATACATAAGAGTAGCCATACTAGGTCAGACCAATGGTCCATCTAGCCAAATATCCTATTTTCCAAACAGTACATAGAGAAACAATAAGAAAACAGGTAAAGAAAATAATAGTAAATTTACATAATAACTAATACAAACAAAAAAAAAAGTAATTAAAATTATAACATACCATTAAATCGATAAAGCATATAAATGAATAATTAAACTGCTGATTAATTATAAAGGTGCAAAATTCCAATGTGAACATTTCTGAAGTAACTTATCCTCTAAATTGTGAGGTTCTGCTTCCTCTTCTCTACCTTGTTCTTAAATAGATGCTGAATTATTGGATGTTTATAACCTTACATTTGCAATTTATCATCTGTGGCTGGTATGTTTTGTTCACATTTTGGGGGATTTTGCTCTTATTTTGAGGGAATGATTTCTCTAAGGGACCTGTTTAATAAGGGCCCCTTTTACCAAGCTGCAGCAGAAGGGGGCCTGCACTGGCATCAGCGCATATTTTTCACGCACGCCGAGGCCTCGTTTTACTGCAGCGGGTGAAAGGGAAGTCTCACTTTCCTGCAGGAAATGGCCAAGCGACAAGTAAAGCACTTGCCTGCGTCCATTTTGGGGGGAGCACATACCACCACCCATTGAGGTGGCAGTAAGCGCTCTCGTGTTAACCCGGCAGTAACCGGGCAGCACGTGGCACTGCCCAATTACCACCGGGTACACTCCGGCGCTACAAAAGTAATATATTTTTGTAGCATTAGATATGACAGCACACTAGGGTTGAGAAGTACTGCCGGGCTACTGCAGTTTACTGCTGCTTAGTAAAAAGGGCCCTAAGGCATGCTTGCATTTTTAGCGTGTGCTAAAATTTAGCACAGGCTAATGCTAGAAACATCCATATATTCCTATGGGCTTCTCTAGTGTTAGCGTGCTCTAATTTTCAGCATGCGCTAAAAATGTTAGCATACCACCAGCATGGCTTAGTAATCAGGGTCCTTAATATTAAAGAGTTCTAGTCTATAAGAACTAATTATTCACACATTATACTATTCACTATTTTTATCTCTGTTTTAAATTCAATATTATATATTTTACATGCAACAAAGCCCGTTTTGTGAAAAATGAAATGGGCCCTAGGAAGGCTCTCATCTAAGCGATTTCTACTCTCTCCCCTGCCCTGCCCTCCATGTCCAGCGATTCTCCTCTGCCCTGCCCTCCCCTCCCATCCATGCCCCACGATTCTCCCCTCCCATCCCCTCCCATCCATGTCCAGCGATTCTCCTCTGCTCTGCCCTCCCTTCCATGTCCCATGATTATTCCCTCCCCTCCTCTCCCATCCATGTCCAGTGATTCTCCTATGCCCTGCCCTCCCCTCCCATCTATGTTCCGTGATTCGTCCCAACCATCCATGTCCAGCGATTCACCTCTGCCCTGCCCTACCCTCCCCTCCCATCCCCTCCCATCCATGTCCAGCGATTCTCCTCTGCCCTGCCCTCTCTTCCATGTCCCATGATTCTTCCCTCCCCTCCTCTCCCATTCATGTCCAGCGATTCTCCTCTGCTCTGCCATCCCATCCATGTCCAGCGATTCTCCCCTCTCCTCCCCTCCCATCCATGCCCAGTGTTTCTCCCCTCCTCACCCCTGCCCTCTTCTCCTTCTTGTCGCCCTGCCTGTAACCCGTTCATGTTACCTCAGGTCACAGCAGCGGCAGGCTCGGCTCGTGTCGCCTCCAGCCTTCCCTCTCAGTGTCCCAACCTCCTCTGGCGTCATTTTGTCTTTCCGCGAGGGCGGGACATTGAGAGGGAAGGGAACGCTGGAGGCGAGCTGATGTCAGCTCATTTGCATGCTGTTATGAACCCAGCCAGCCATCCAGGGAGGCAGAGTGACCAATTATTATATAGAGATGCATTTCAGTACTTAATTTTTATATGTTCACATCAGTATTTTGCTCCTTTATAATTAATCAGCAGTTTTATTATTAATCCTTCAATAAACCACCTGTTTTGGATCCACATTGGTCTGACGCCTCCTTTGGTTTTGTTTCTGTGTTGTGGACTGTCATTAGGGGGACACTTCTGCTCTTTTTTTGTTCTGAACTTCCTGAATTCCATCAATTTGAAAACAGGGATCATCCAGTTTTTACAGCATCTTGCAGTAACACCTGTCAACAACAGTAATATATATATTTTTAATAACGGACATTTATGTTTTGGGTTATTTAGAAAAATATTAGGGGCTCCCATTTTTGCAGGACACCGTGCGTAGGGCTACATTTGTTTTATGCCAGGGTCGCTTTACTCATACTACCCCTCTCCTCAAGACCCTTCACTGGCTCCCTATCCATTTTCGCATCCTGTTCAAACTTCTTCTACTAACCTATAAATGTACTCACTCTGCTGCTCCCCAGTATCTCTCCACACTCGTTCTTCCCTACACCCCTTCCCGTGCACTCCGCTCCATGGATAAATCCTTCTTATCTGTTCCCTTCTCCACTACTGCCAACTCCAGACTTCGCGCCTTCTGTCTCGCTGCACCCTACGCCTGGAATAAACTTCCTGAGCCCCTATGTCTTGCCCCATCCTTGGCCACCTTTAAATCTAGACTGAAAGCCCACCTCTTTAACATTGCTTTTGACTCGTAACCACTTGTAACCACTCGCCTCCACCTACCCTCCTCTCTTCCTTCCCGTTCACATTAATTGATTTGATTTGATTACTTTATTTATTTTTTGTCTATTAGATTGTAAGCTCTTTGAGCAGGGACTGTCTTTCTTCTATGTTTGTGCAGCGCTGCGTATGCCTTGTAGCGCTATAGAAATGCTAAATAGTAGTAGTAGTAGTAAAATAAATCCATTTTCCCACCCACATAACCTGCATAAAGTTATCTTGTCGACAGTTAGCACTTAAAGGTTTTCATAAAATTGGGAACACACTAATGAAATGTAATAGATTTCTACCAGCATACTGCTTACTAGCAAAAAAAAAAAGTTACCTGCAATGTTTTATACTTTTAATATTCAACAGTGACCAAATTAATTAATTTTCTAATAAAATATTTCAGAATGTTGAAAAAACAGAGATAAGTAAGCAGAAGCTTTGTTAAGATCATTAGCATTAACGAGAAATCCTTTCCTGCTCATTAACGAATATACAGTCAGTACAACTAATGCACAGTAATTCCCGGTTGACATTAAATTAATCTAGGAACTAACGTTGATATTGATCATTAAAATTAAGGCATATGGGACGTGAAAGGTGAACATGATATGTAACATGGATTTCTTTCAGAGGATCTGTGTGTCTGCAGTTTATTTACAAGTTAGCATTCTTTGAATACTATTAAAGATACTGTCCTCTGTACTGTTTCACAAATTTAATTGCAGATTATACTTTTAAAAATCTTGAATTCTTAACCTTTCCCCTCCCCCGTGTGATAAAAAGTCGTCTTTGTTTTAATCTTACTTAGGAATCCTTTTACTAAGGTGCGCTAAAAAATGGCCTGCGGTAGTGTAGGGGCATGTTTTGGGTGTGCGCAAATCCATTTTTTCAGCGCACCTGCAAAAAATGCCTTTTAAAAATTTTTGACGAAAATGGACGTGCGGCAAAATCAAAATTGGGTCTGAGACCTTACCACCAGCTATTGACCTAGTGGTAAAGTCTCATGCGATCACCGGGCGGTAATGACCTACGCGTGTCAAACGCCACTTGGGGTGCATCCGATACGTGCGTCTGAAAATAATTATTTTTTGGACACACGCCAAAAATGAAATTACAGCAAGAGCCGTGCGGTAGCAGGGCAGTAACTTCAAAGTTACATCTTAGACTATTTTATATGATAAGATTATTGGACTCATTTTTGAAAGAGAAGGACGCCCATCTTTCCACATAAATCGGAAGATGGGCGACTTCTCACAGGGTCGTCCAAATCGGTATAATCGAAAGCTGATTTTGGACGTCCCCAATTGCACTCCGTCGCAGGGACGGCCAAAGCACAGAATGGGAGGAAGGTTAATAGGCGTATGATTCTTAGTGTTCACGTGGAAAAATTTTGTATTACAGACACAAATCAGGAGACAAGTCTATTTAGATGTCCTTTTACCAAGCTGCAGGAAAAAGGGCCCTGTGCTTCCGGTGGAGGCTGTTTTTCCTGAGCAACAGGGCCCATCTTACAACAGCAGGTAAAAAGACCGCAGACAAACACGGCCATGCTGTAAGAGAACTCTTTCCATGTGGCCATGAGGCAGAGAACCCTTACCGCCACCCGCTGAGGTGGCAATCATGGCTCCCGCAGTAACCTGGCGGTAACCAAGCAGCGTACGGTGATACCTGATTACCGCTGGGTTACCACTGTACAAGCCATTTCCGGGATTCCCCCCCCCCCCCCCGGAGATGGCGCCCGCTTGGGGCGGAACTACCTCCGTTGGCCACGTTGGGCGGGCAGTAGCATTCGGTAAGCCTGCATTGGGCTTACAGATGCTTTATCAAAGACCCCCTTAGATTTTTTCAGAGAGAATTTCACGATCTTTGTTTCCTTATTCATACATTTATTTCTGGAGCAATTTCAGTGAATGGGGGAGGGAGAGGAAGTCAGTTTTTGTTGTGTTGGTCATAGGAGATTATGAGATTAGATCTGTTTTTCTGTTCATTATCCATCATTAGACTTTATCATTTGCTGTCAAATTTATAGAAATCTGATGTGCTTTGAATTGCAGGAGAGTATCGCAAGGTCATGGAAGCATACTGGAAAACACAACATCCCTTTGGCCACCAAGTAGCAGTGGCTGTATTTATTACCTTTAACAATATCATTTTTCGCAAAGTTAAAAAAAAAAAAAAAAATACAGAGTTGAGAAGAATGCGCTGCTACATCAATGTATAGCAAGGTTCTGAAGTAACCAATATAAAGCAAAATGAAAAATCCTTAAACAAAAACTGATAACTGTTATTTACCATCTGTATAATGAATAGTACTTTGCCTGGATTTGCGGCTCTTTTCCCCCCTCTCTCTTATTTAAGTTTCCTTTTATGTTGTGAAAAATGGTTTAAAAGTGTCAGGGCTTATCAAACGTAGCCTTGCTTTTTGGCTAGTCCCTTCCCCCCTCTTATCTATCAAACACATTACTCACTTCACCATAATGGAGAAAAGCAAATACGGTACTTGGCCAGCAAACATGAAGAACATTACTTTTAAGAAGTCTTTAAAGGCAGCTAAAAAGCTGATTAGGTCCCAGCTCTTTGGTCATTATCTCATTTTTGATAATAACACTAGGAGAAGCCGATGTAGAAGAAGCCAGTCGGTAAGAAAATTAGCATGTGCGTACATAAGAAAAGCATAGTCAAAGCAATGAAAACAACAAACATAAAACAAAAACAAACAAACAAAAAACAACTCCTTCTCAGTAACCAAATATACAAACTAGTTAACCGTTCATCTCCTACAGTAACAAATCTTATTTATTTTCATTGTTTGGTTTGATTTATTTATTTATTTTTTTTACATCTACAAATGTGCAAAAGTTTTAGATAAAAAAATAATTTCCATTCCTTAATGTGTGGTTCTCTTTGTACACTTTGGTCTAACTTACAGGCCCTTTTACAGTGGCGATCCTAGGTTGGCTGCCACCCGGGGCGGATCGCCGCTGCGCACCCCCCCCCCCCAGGGTGCAGCATGACACACACACCCCCCCTGGCGCAATGACACCCCCCTCCCTGGCGCATCAAGCCCCCCCCCCCCCCCCGGCACAATGACACCCCCCTCCCCGGTGCATCAAGCCCCCCCCCCCCAGCTTCATTCTTGGCTGCTGGAGGGTGCAGAGAGTAGCAGCGTGACTGTTGGCTCTGCTGGCTCCTTGCTCCCTCTGCCCCGGAACAGGAAGTAACTTGTTCCGGGGCAGAGGGAGCAGAGAACCAGCGGAGCCGACAGGCAGGACGTCAGACTCAGAAGAACAGGAAGCGTTGCAACTTGCATCCTGCACGGAAGAGAGGACTTCGGCTGGCGGGGGCTTCGGGTCCCCCGCCAGCAAAGATTGGCGACGGGTTGGTTGGTGGGCGGGAGGGAGGGGGGAGAGGGTTGATGGTAGGGGGGTCCAGGGCAAAATCTGCGGGGGCCCAGGCCCCTGTGGCCCCACGCAGATACACTCCTGGTGTGCTGGTAACCCGGCAGTAATTGGGCATTGCAGCTCGCTGATCGCTTACCACCAGGTTAGCGTGGGAGCCCTTATCGCCACCTAAATGAGTGGTGATATGGGCTCCCTGCCATATAGCTATATGGTAAGAGTTAGCACATGGCCATGTGTGTCTAGGTTTTTTTTACCCACTGCAGTAAAAAGGTCCTGGTACGTGGGAAAAATGGCTCCCGTCGCTAGCGCAGGGCCCTTTTTTCCACAGCTTGGTAAAATGACCCCTTATTTTCATATTTTAGACCCTTGCAATAATTTGGTATTATAAAGAAATGATCTCGAAAGTCCTACTAAACCAGAGTGACTATTTTAAGTACAATAAAAAAGAGAAATTGACAGATTGGAAGCTAATGGAAGCGCCTTAATTTCCATGCAGAAAATGGATTCATATTCTATAAAAACTTAATTGGTTAACTAGCTAATCAGCACTATTCATTGGATGTTAACAAACAATTATCAGCACTAATTGGCATTAATTAAGATTTACATGCAATACTGGGAAAGCCCAAAGGTCCATCGAGCCCAGCATCCTGTTTCCAACAGTGGCCAATCCAGGTCACAAATACCTGGCAAGATCCAAAAAAACGTACAAAACATTTTATACTGCTTATCCCAGAAATATTGGGTTTTCCCCAGTCCATTTAATAATGGTCTATGGACTTTTCCTTTAGGAAGCCGTCCAAACCTTTTTTAAACTCCGCTAAGCTAACCACCTTTACCACATTCTCTGGCAACGAATTCCAGAGTTTAATTACACGTTACTTGCTGCCTGGCCATTTCCTGCAGGAAAGAGAGAGACTTCCCTTTTACCCACTGCGGTAAAAAGGAGCCTCAGGAGGGTGTGAAAAACAGCACCGACGCCAGTGCAGGCCCCCTTGTGCCACAGCTTGGTAAAGGGGCCCCAGTTATAAGACTGAAAAAGTTGATAGCTATTTCATCTTCCAGACCTAGAAGGGCAGAGCAGTGAATCTGATTATTAAATTCCTCATGTATACTTTGACAGTGGGATGAAGTAGCAAGGTAGCTATTAATATGGTAATTGCCATGTCTCTACTCCTTGACCCACTGACAATAGTTGTTATTCTAATACACTTTGAAAGGATATTTTACAGCAGTTGATTGACAAATATGACTGGAAAAAATTATCCACATTCATGTCCACCATTGATTTGATTTGTATAGGCGTAGAAAGTAAAAGCTGAGTAGTCTATTAAAAAAAAAAAATTTTAAATGACCAGCATTTTTTTTTCAGTTACAGGGGTTAAGAACTCAGAAATGGTGACCTTTTTATTTTATTTTTTTAACTTACTAGTTGCATGATCTAATGTAGACTAAAACTACAAAACTTTGTGACACTAGGCTCGATTCACTCACATTTAGGGCTCATGAATGTTTCTGACAGAAAGGTGGTCGTTGGCGTTAGCAAATACATACATTCAGCTTCTGTGTTAATTAAGGCATCTCAGAGGACCAGCATGTCCTGTGAAAAACAGAGAGAGATACCAGTTAGCACTTAATTATACAATACGCTCAGTTTCATTACAATATGGAAAGGATCATTATTAGTTTATCAAACAATCTGTTACTACCATCCAATAGAAGTAAAGAAAAGTACTTCGAACATGTCCTGACTGTGATGCCTGCTCTGACTAAAGGCAAAAAAGTAAAACCTCTTGTCTAGAAAGAGAGCTTCCCTTTCTCACCTCAAAACACGCAAGGCTAAAGAAAAGTCATTTCTAATATTTGTTTCATGCACCACTAACTGGACCCGAAATGGTCAGTGTTTCGGTGGTAAAACCACTTGCTTCAGGGGTCACAATGCAACTTGCCAAGCAAAAGGTTAACCCCCCCCCCCCCCCGAAAAACAGGGAAACCTGGTGCAAAACACAAACACAGCCAAGTAAATCCATCTGTAGTGTCAGATGGATACAGAAGCGCCTGACAAACAAACAGCATTGTGACCCTGAAGCAGGTGGTTTTACCACCAAAACACGGAAGGTGTCGGATCCAATTACTGGTGCTTTGAATAAGGGGCTCTTTCACTTCATCCTGTTGGCTGCTTGTGTTTTGTTGCATCCTCTACTCTTTCTTTGGACTTTGGAGGTTTCTACCTGCTTTGTGTTTTACGCTTCCTTCAGAAAGAATGCTACGCGAAAGGCCCCGGGCACGCAATATCCAAAGTTAAGCTCACAAATGTGGATGCCTAGGACTTATGCAAATTAATTAGTTAATGAGCTTTGTTGAACCATTATGCCATAACCCTTGAGACCTACAGACTAAAGTTCCGGACTTTGCAACAGGGGGTGGATGATACACGCAGAGAGTTTGTGATCCAGTTAAGATACCAGCACCAATGGTAGCTCAATGGAGCTGAGGTTAAAAAAGCGATGGTCCTGGAGCAGTTTCTTCAGCACTGTCTTCCAGAGGTGAAGAGAACACATTCAAGGTCACCAGCCCTGTACTACTACTACTACTACTACTACTACTTATCATTTCTACAGTGCCACTAGACATACGCAGCGCTGTACACTTGAACATGAAGAGACAGTCCCTGCTCGACAGAGCTTACAATCTAATTAGGACAGACAAACAGGACAAATAAGGGATAAGGACAAAGAGTAGCAAGATTCGGGGCGGAATCCCAAAGAATAGCAAGATTCTGTGCAGAATCCTAAAGAGTATCAAGGTTCCGGAATCCTAAAGAGTAGCAAGATTCCGGAATCCCAAAGTGTAGTAAGATTCTGAGCGGAATCCCAAAGAGTAGCAAGATTCTGGAATCCCAAAGACTACTACTACTACTACTTATCATTTCTATAGTGCTACTAGACATACGCAGCGCTGTACACTTGAACACAAAGAGACAGTCCCTGCTCGACAGAGCTTACAATCTAATTACATGCCGCTTGCAACAGATGAATGAAGTAGCTTCAGGAAAGCCAAGAAGTTCAGGGCTGGCAGCTCTGTGTGGACCGGAAGAAGCACTGCCTCAAGATTTGGCTTGTGTGTAGCTCACAAAGAGGAAAATTCAGCTTGAGTGGGGATGACTCCTACTATGGCTACCATCTGTACACCAGAGAAAGCAGCTGAGTTAGTTGACATTTTTGTGGCTGACCATCCATGGTTGGCAAAGAAAAGCTGTCCGTACCTGTAGCAGCCAAGACCTAAGAGCATCCAGGATCCTAAGACAAATATCTCTGTAACCTCAGAAGATCCTCCAGTGTTTCCCCAAAACATAAAGACTATAAACATGAATGTTCTTGTTACCACTGTTGGCGTATTGTACATTTCAAAGCAGGTTGCCCAGATAATCCTAAAGCTGCACTAAAAGGCATTTCAGTTCCTGCACAAAGCTGGCAGCTTTCGCGGGTGGCTCCAGTCCTATAAAAGGAGGCCCATGCAATTGCTTCAGCATAAAACGTTACTGCTCATTTATCAAGCAAGAACGCATATGGGTTGTCACAACAGTACAGCACCCCAGTAACTGTGAATCAGACCCAGGTGGCTGGGCTTGTAGACACTGGCTCTAACATGACTTTATTATGACCAGAGCTAGTGCCGGAAGATGCTATTCTTCTAGGGTGCACTGCGGAGGTAGTGTTAGCCAATGGATCCAGAAAGACTGTACCCATTGCTCGAGTATTACTGGATCGGGGTACCAAGCCTGGGTAGAGAGAAGTAGGAATAATGAAAAAAACATGCTAGTTCCAATGCTGTGGGACCGACATTGGTCCAATGAACATTACCCTTGATAGCAGAGTTGGAATTTCCACTATGGTGACCCACAGTCGGGCCTGGGAGTCCCAATAAGCAGAAGCAGCAGAGACCACCTCTCCAGTTCCAGATCCTGAACCAGTCCAGGTGCAACCAGCTGACCAAGCAGCAGGAGGAGGTGCTCCAGTGCTTCTAGCAGCTCCAGGTCCTGAAGCGATTCGAGCTGTGAGTATGGAGCAGCCTGACTTAACTGACATACCCATTGAACAAACTGTTGACCCTGATCCGTCACAGTCACCAGCAGAGACCCTTCCAGATATGGATACTGATATAGAACAGAAACATGCTTGTCAGGAATCACATCACTCTGACCCTGACCTGGAAGCCCTGAGGCAGAGGGCTGGTCATCCAACCAATGAGACTTGTAAAGATTGTATTGTATGGAAATGGGGCTTGCTGTACAGAGAGACTGATCCAATTGATCCTAACAGGCTCTGGACAGCATACAGCCCAAAGCTCCTACAGATTGCACATAATATTCCACTAGCAGGACATCAGGGGGTGACACGCACATGCACTTGCTTGACACAGAACTTCTATTTGCTGGGAGTATCTCGAGCTGTACCTGACTATTGTCAAACCTGTGATGCGTGCCAAAGAGTGGGTAAGACCCAAGATCATCCCTGAAACATTTACCCGTTATCAGTGAGCCATTTGAGAGGATAGCTGTGGATATAGCGGGGCCTCTAGCTGTCCCTAGCCGGACTGGGAAAAGATATATATTTTCAATGGTGGACTTTGCTACCAGATGTCCTGAAACGGTAGTCTTATCCTCCATAGAAGCTGAGAAAATTGCCACTGCCCTGCTAGAAATATGTTCCCAGAAATATTCTCAGACCAAGGGACACAGTTTATGTCTGAGTTGATCCAAAATCTGTGGAGTAAAATCTACACATACTACCCCATATCACCCTGAAACTAATGGGTTGGTGGAGAGATTTAATGGGACATCCGTAGGCATCAGAGGGAACGTGTTGCATTGGTTTCAGGGCTTTCTGTCAACAAGAACATACCAGGTCAAAGGCACTCCAGATCATTCTGTGCCCTGGAAACCTACTTGTGGGGTCCCCCAAGGTTCGCCTCTTTCACCAACGCTATTCAACATCATGCTGTTCCCCTTGCAACAGCACTAGCAAAACTAGGCTTGAATCCATTTATCTACACAGATGATATAACCATCTCTATTCCCTTCCATTCCTCATTGGATGAAATCAAAGATCTGATTGAAGCGAGTTTTTCCATCATGGATCATTGGGCTGAGGTATTTCGGTTTAAGTTAAACAAAGATAGTGTCTGGTGCTCTCGTCCATCCATACCAGATTTTCATCACGCTTGCTTGTCCTTAAAGACCAGACTCTTCCTATTTCAAAGAGCTTAAAACTTCTAGGTGTTGAGCTGGACCCTTACCTTCAACTGGATTTGCAAGTGCGAGCAGTCACTAAGCGGATGTTCTACGCAATGTGGAGACTGCGGCGCATAAGGTTTTGTCTCACCAGAGAGCTCTTCCGCACACTTGTTCACTGGTTAGTTCTCTCTCACCTTGACTACTGCAGCGGGATTTACGCAGGCTGCCAGGAGCAACTACTGCGAAAGTTCCAGACTGCCCAGAACACTGCTGCAAGACTCATCCTGGGCAAATCGCGCATGGTTCCCGCGCAACCTCTACGTCTCAATCTGCACTGGCTCCCAGTTAGACAGCGAATCGCTTTCAAGCTCTGCACCTTAACACATAAAATTATCTATGGTCTAGCTCCGGAATACATGATTCCTCTAATAGACCTCTCACCTAGAAATGCCATCAACACAGCTCACACCTATCTCCAACTTCATTATCCATCTTGCCGGGCTGTCAAATACAAGCTTCTTTTTGCCTCTACTTTTTTTTTTTTTGGTTACATTTGTACCCCGCGCTTTCCCACTCATGGCAGGCTCAATGTGGCTTACATGGGGCAATGGAGGGTTAAGTGACTTGCCCAGAGTCACAAGGAGCTGCCTGTGCCGGGAATCGAACTCAGTTCCTCAGGATCAAAGTCCACCACCCTAACCACTAGGCCACTCCTCCACTTCACTACTCCAGCCCGAAGACTTGGAATGCTTTACCTCTGAACCTAAAATCTCAATCTGATCATCACCTTTTCAAGAAGATGTTGAAAACGTTCCTTTTTGAAAAAACTTACTCCATTAGTAATTCTGCTTATTAGTCACCCTAATTGTTGTTAGTGTTCTCTCCTTATTCTGCTGTAAAATTCATGTGTTGTACTTCTCTACTTTTGTAATTCATGTAAGTCACATTGTGCCTGCAATTGTGGGAAACTGTGGGGTATAAATGAACCATAAATAATATGTTAAAGACTTTTGTGAAATCAGGAGACCGTGACTGGGAAAAATACTTCTCCTACCTAATATTTGCATATAGAGAAGTACTCCAGGTGTCTACCGGGTTCTCCCCATGTGAATTGCTTTATGGCCGGAGGGTGAAAAGGCCCCTCAGCCTAATAAGAAGACATTGGGAGGGGAAAGTTGACACCTCTGTTATTGAATATGTAGTTAATATGCGCCAGAAATTAGAAGACCTTGTGGGCTTTGTCAGAGATAACTTACAGGCAGCCCAAAAGTAAGCAAGACAGAAAGCAGCTTACCTTTCATGTAAATATGTTAAAAAGGAAAGGGAAATGGGACTTAATATACTGCCTTTCTGTGGTTTTTGCAACTACGTTCAAAGTGGTTTCCATAGCATATATAGGTACTTATTTGTACCTGGGGCAATGGAAGGTTAAGTGACTTGTCCAGAGTCACAAGGAGATGAAGTGGAAGCCTAGGTGGATCATCAGCCATGGTGTTAGCTGTGTGTAGCCCACAAGAAGAGTGCCAGGATAGTGAGCCCATACCTGACCTCTTATCAGAGACATTACCAGAGGGATTTGGCACTGAAGAGAGACTATCTAAATGTACAGACTGTGGAAAAACCTTATGTCAAAACAGAGAACTAGAAGAACAACAGGAAACGTATAAAAGAGACATATTTGATATACACTGAATGTAGAAAATGCTTTATTATTATTACTACTACTACTACTACTTAACATTTCTAGAGCGCTACTAGGGTTACGCAGCGCTGTACAAATTAAACAAAGACGGACGGTCCCTGCTCAAAGGAGCTTACAATCTAAAGAACGAAATGTCAAGTTGGGGCAGTCAAAATGTCAAGTTGGGGCAGTCTAGATTTCCTGGGTAGAGGTGTGGTGGTTAGGTGCCGAAGGCGACATTGAAGAGGTGGGCTTTAAGCAGTGATTTGAAGATGGGCAGGGAGGGGGCCTGGCGTATGGGCTCGGGGAGTTTGTTCCACGCGTGGGGTGAGGCGAGGTAGAAAGGGCGGAGCCTGGAGTTGGCGGTGGTGGTGAAGGGTACTGAAAGGAGGGATTTGTCTTGAGAGCGGAGGTTACGGGTAGGAACATAAGGGGAGATGAGGGTTGAGAGGTAAGGAGGGGCTGCAGATCGAGTACATTTGTAGGTTAGTAGCAGAAGCTTGAACTGAATGCGGTACCTGATCGGAAGCCAATGAAGTAACTTAAGGAGAGGGGTGATATGAGTGTATCGGGTCAGGTGGAAGATAAGACGTGCAGCAGAGTTATGAACGGACTGAAGGGGGGATAGGTGGCTAAGTGGGAGAACAGTGAGGAGTAGGTTTCAGTAGTCAAGGCGAGAGGTAGCAAGAGAGTGGATGAGAGTTCGGGTGGTGTGCTCAGAGAGGAAAGGCGGATTTTGCTAATGTTATAGAGGAAGAAGCGACAGGTCTTGGCTATCTGCTGGATATGCGCAGAGAAGGAGAGGGAGGAGTCGAAGATGATACCGAGGTTGCAGGCAGAAGAGACGGGGACGATGAGTGTGTTATCAACCGAGATAGAGAGTGGAGGTAGAGGAGCAGTGGGTTTGGGTGGGAAGACAAGAAGTTCGGTCTTGGCCATGTTCAGTTTCAGGTGGCGGTTGGACATCCAGGCAGCAATGTCTGATAAGCAGGCCGATACTTTGGCCTGGGTTTCCGCAGTGATGTCAGGTGTGGAGAGATAAAGCTGGGTGTCGTCAGCATAAAGATGATAGTGGAAGCCATGAGACGAGATTAGGGAGCCCGGGGAAGAGGTGTAGATAGAGAAAAGAAGGGGTCCAAGGACAGAACCCTGAGGGACTCCAACAGAGAGCGGGATAGGGGTGGAGGAAAAACCATGAGAGTGTACTCTGAAGGTACGATGGGAGAGATAAGAGGAGAACCAGAGCCCTGGAACCCAAAAGAGGACAGTGTGTCAAGAAGTAAGTTGTGATTGACAGTGTCAAAAGCGGCGGATAGGTCGAGGAGAATGAGGATGGAGTAATGACCTTTGGATTTGGCGAGGAACCGGTCATTACAGACTTTGGATAATGCCGTTTCTGTCGAGTGTAATGGGCGAAAGCCAGATTGAAGCGGATCGAGGATGGCATGAGAGGCGAGAAAATCAACGCGTTCAAGTATTTTGGAGAGGAAAGGTAGGAGGGAGATGGGGCGGTAGTTGGAGGGACAGGTAGGGTCAAGTGAAGGTTTTTTGAGGAGAGGTGTGACTCCAGCATGCTTGACGGTGTCAGGGACAGTTGCGGTGGAGAGAGAGAGGTTGAGGATATGACAGATGGGGGGGTGATAGTAGGAGAGATGGTGATAAGTAAGTTGGTGGGGATGGGGTCTGAGGAACAGGTGGTGCATTTCGAGGAGGAGAGAAGATGGAAGGTTTCCTCTTCGGTGATATCAGGAAAAGAGGAGAAGGAGGCTTGGGTTGGTTGGTTGAGGGAGTGGGTGATAGGATGAAGAGGAGGAGAAGGTTTAGTGGTGAATTCGAGGTTGATCTTCTGGACCTTGTCGCGGAAGTAGTCAGCCAGTGATTGAGGAGAGAGTGAGGGGGGTGGGAGCGGAGGGCACTTTGAGGAGGGAGTTGAGGGTGGCAAAGAGACGACGAGGGTTAGAGCTGAGGGAATTAGTCAGTTGGGTGTATTATTCCTGTTTGGCAAGGAATAGGGAGGACTGGAAGGAGGATAGCATGAATTTGTAGTGAAAGAATTCAGTATGGGTGCGAGATTTCCTCCATAGGCGTTCAGCCGATCACAGCTAACCAAACACCAGAGAATCCACACAGGAGTAAAACCATTCACATGTGCTGAGTGTGGTAAAAGCTTCTGTCATAAGGTATATCTTGCAGCACACCAGAAAATTCATTCCAGAGTGATAGCTTTTACATGCAGCAAGTGTGGAAAAAGCTTTATTCACAAATCATTTCTCACCATAT
This sequence comes from Microcaecilia unicolor, assembly GCF_901765095.1. Classification (NCBI taxonomy): domain Eukaryota; kingdom Metazoa; phylum Chordata; class Amphibia; order Gymnophiona; family Siphonopidae; genus Microcaecilia; species Microcaecilia unicolor. The sequence goes on along the minus strand of NC_044031.1, from coordinate 753,431,739 downwards.
AGCACCAGAAGGGCAGTGAACATGGAATTGCTGATGGACTCTCCAGGAAGGAAGAGCCAGAACCACCCTGACACTGGACTGTCAAGACCTGACCAGCGGACTGAAGAGGCTGCAGTTCAGGGTTTCTGTTAGAGAGGGAGGTGTGGTAAAACAGGGAATTTTCCTGCTTGTAAATTCTACAGTTATTGTTTATGATGTGCATCTCCTTTGTTTAGCAAGCAAGCGCTGACTGTCTGTTTTTTTTGTTGTTGTTACATTTGTACCCCGCGCTTTCCCACTCATGGCAGGCTCAATGCGGCTTACATGGGGCAATGGAGGGTTAAGTGACTTACCCAGAGTCACAAGGAGCTGCCTGTGCCTGAAGTGGGAATCAAACTCAGTTCCTCAGCTCCCCAGGACCAAAGTCCACCACCCTAACCACTAGACCACTCCTCCATTCAGTGTCTCAGTGATGCTGTTGTTGAATGGTCTATAGCTAGTGACATTGTTGGCATATATGAATGGGTTGAATCCCATTTTTTCCAGTTTCTTGCCGAGTGATATCAGGGAGCCATGAGGTACCCCACATTCAGAGCTCCAGGCAGCTGAAAACTAATTGGACATCTTGACAAAATAGAATCTTGTTCTCAGAAAACCGTTAAACCAGGTTGCTACTGCTCCAGTGATTCCTTGGTTGTTGAGCAGGGTCGTTAATGTTGTGTTATCCGCTAGGTCGAAGGTGCTTGACATATCAAATTGTAGCAGTAATATTGACTATCCTTAGCTTATTATTATTATGAATTTGGTGATCAGGGTTGTTATAACTGTCTCAGTGCTATGGGGTGGTCTGAAGCCTGATTGAGAGCTTTGAAGGACTGATAAATGTGTTAGATATTCCATTGGTTGTCGTTCTACTAGGCCCTCCATCATTTTGGTCAGTAATGGTATTGAGGCCACGGGTCTATAGTTTGTGAGTTCATAACCTTACAAAACTACCTCACCAACTCACCCAATTACTACAGTTCACCTTATATCTTGCCTAACACCTTCCTTCTCTCCTCCCTCACCTAATCTTTGTACATTACTAATTGTATCTGATATCATGGAATGATTATGTCATAACCAAACTCTGTAAGCCACATTGAGCCTGCAAATAGGTGGGAAAATGTGGGATTCAAATGCAATAAATAAATAAATTGATCTTGCTGGCAGTGTTTCTAGGTATTGAATATAATATCGCTGTTATCAGTAGGGAAAATACCGTTCGACAGCATGTATTTTATATTATCTGTTAAGCATTCAATGAACCAGTCTGGTGGGTTTTTCATCGTGTAGTTAGGGCAGCTATCTAAGACACATTTAGCACGTGCATATTTAGTCAGTAGTGCTTTACCTGAGCTGGCTTTGGGTGTTTGAAAGGAGGACCAGGTCCTGTCTGCTTGTATGTGCTTGTTGTTGGCTTTGCATTCACGTAGGAAGGGATGATTGCGATGCAGCTAAATTTGATCTTATTTTTATTATTTTGTTCTGAAAGTGTTGTGCGAGCTCAGCTGCTGTTGGTGGTGTTTTGTTTGACATTGATAATGCTTGTGTGTTTAGCATGTTATTCATAAGTTCATATATATATATATATATATATATATATATTTAGTATTTAGTATTATTATTTGTTACATTTGTATCCCACATTTTCCCACCTATTTGCAGGCTCAATGTGGCATACATTGTCCCGTAGAGGCGTTCGCCATCTCCGGTAGTGAAACAAATGCAAGGAGTTAATGTAGTCGGCTAAGGTTCCCGTGTTACAGACACATTGGGAATCATAGAGAGGAAAAGTTATGAATAGTTTATTACAAGCTTTGGCATCGTTGTGTCTTCTGGGCACCAGTGGCGTTCCTAGGGGGGGCTGACACCCGGGACGGATCGCCAATGCGCCCCGCCCCCCGGGTGCAGCGCCTCCCCCCTGGTTCAGCGCGACCCCCCTCCCCCGGTGAAAGGATACCCCCACCCCGGTGAAAGAACCTCCCCTCCCCGGGTGCACGCCGCTGGGGGGGTGCCGCGCGCCGGTCAGCTTTGTTCGTTTCCATGCTCCCTCTGCCCCGGAAGAGGTTACTTCCTGTTCCGGGGCAGAGGGAGCATGGAAACGAATGAAGCTGACAGCGCGTGGCACCCCCCAGCGGCGTGCACCCAGGGCGGACCGCCCCCAACCCCCCTTGGTACGCCACTGCTGGGCACACATATATGCTGTAGTATTCTGCTTTTGCTCTTTTTATTTTGTGTTTATACATAATTAGAGTTTTCCTCCATGTTGATAAAAGGACCCCTAAGTAAGTTAAAAGGGTATTTGCAGATAGCACATAGGCAGCATATTGGCATATAAGTGTCCCCATATATGCAAATATGCTTGCATTCCAAACATTTATGCATGCAATGGGTATGCAAATGTTAGAACCAAGTTTATCAAATTGCCCTTAAAATGCTTTCCTAGTTGACGACTATAACCCAATGTTCTATCATTGTAGAGGCTCCCATGATTTTTATTTTGACCTGTTGCATAGCAAAACTCTTACCCCCCCCCCCGTTTACAAAGCCGCTCTAGTGGCTGCCACATGACAGTGCTGACACAGCCCATTCAAAGTGAATGGGCTATGTCAGCATTAGCGCGGCTTTGTAAACAGGGGGAGTTAATTACCTAAGAAAGATTATGTGAAGTCGATAACCAGATCACTAATCTCTGAAATGTCTGATTCGGATACGGCATGTGCTCTTTTTAATTTGCATATACATAAATATGGTGTGGAAAGAGTGAAACAGATTACTTAGGCTGGTGGATGTCTAACAACAGGTAACTCTACTGAGTAACATGATCTGTCAACAGTCCTTTGACCCAGGTAACTATGGTAGATATATTAACTGCCACCTAACTTGCCCTTTTCATCACCTTGGTACGGCTTTCCGCCCCCGTACTGCAGTTGAGTCATTGGTAAATATTTTCCGTGCCAGGCCGCCCGCTCCCTCTGGACCCTGTGTGTGCTCACCTCGATAATGCGTCGCTTTTCTAATAGAAAGATGGGCCTCTTGGAGCTTTGCAAGCATTTTTGTCATCAAACAATATGTACAGGACAAACAGCAAGTCCCTGCAAAAATTGTTGAACATGGTATTATCAGCAGAGGACGTGCCATTATGGTGGCTGGGTTTGCTGAGGGATCAGAGTTGTTCTCGTGATAAAAAGTGACCTTTGGATGGATTTCTTTTTGTAACAAAAAAACAATATGCAGGCTTTGCTTGTCGACAGGGAAGTTACTAATGAATTTAGTGTGATAGAAAACAGTGGATATGCTGGGTCCCTTTTATTAAAGTGCAAACTCCATCCATGTGAACACCCACCTGTAACTTTTGCACCTTTGAATATTTATTTTATGTATTTGTTGCATTTGTATCCCACATTTTCCCACCTATTTGCAGGCTCAATGTGGCTTACAATGTTCCGTCATGGCTTTCGCCGTTCCAGAGTAGAAGATACAATTGGTGTTACATAGAGAACATTGAATTAAGCAAACAGATATAGTAAGAAAACATTTGGAATATGAGGTAGAGTGGTAATGTGCTACAATTTCAGTTACTGATCATTGTGGTATGCTTTGTCGAAGAGATAGGTCTTCAGAGATTTACGAAAGTTAATTCGTTCGTAAATTGATTTTAAGTTAAGTGGCAGTGCATTCCACAACTGCGTGCTCATGTAGGAAAAGCTGGACGCGTGTATTAGTCTGTATTTTAGTCCTCTGCAGTTGGGGTAATGAAGATTAAGGAATGTGCGGGCTGATTTTTGTAGCATTCCTGGGTGGCAAGTCAACAAGGTCTGACATGTAGGCCGGGACGTCTCCGTGAATGATTTTATGAACTAGAGTGCAGACCTTGAACGTGATACGTTCTATGAGAGGAAGCCAGTGTAGTTTTTCTCTTAGGGGTTTTGCACTTTCGTATTTTGTTTTTCCAAATATGAGTCTGGCTGCAGGGTTCTGGGCTGTTTGAAGTTTCTTGATGATTTGCTGTTTACAGCCAGCATAGAGTGCATTGCAGTAATCTAGATGACTCAAAACCATTGATGTGTACTTACAGAATAGTGCATAGCTGGTACACGTGTATTTTAGAACATATAAACGTAAGAATAGCCATACTGGGTCAGACCAATGGGTGGAGTGGAACAGGTAGACATGAATCGCTTGTTTACTCTTTCCTAAAAGATACCCGGAAGGGGGGGGGGGGGGGGGCAAATCTCTTTAATTAAAGGATCCGTTGCAGATGTGTATGTTCTGAAAAAAGCAGCATACATGTGTAGGTGCTAATACTTTGACATGTTTGAGGTCAAGTTGCCTCTGTTGTCTTTATAAAATCTAGTAAAAATGGCAGAAATCATGTTATGATTTTTTTTAAGTATGTGCATAGATTTGCATATTTTATCATCTGTGTGTGCTTGCAAACACCACCCCTGTCCACTCCCTTTGAGGCTTACAGTTCTACGTATATTACACATCCTATAAGCAAGATAATTATTGCGTTCCCAAATAAATAAGAAAAATAACCTGTCAAATGAGTCAATTTTTCCTTTTTTCCTATTTTCTTCCTCATTGGGGACACTTACTAATTAAGGGAATAATGCACAATATTTACCTCGTTTTACTATGATGTGTATTACGTGATACAGTGATTCACAAACCTGTCCTGAGGTTCCCCAGCTAGTCAGGTTTTCAGGAGATCAACAATGAATATTGATCAGATTTGCATCCAGCGAAGGAATGTATTTAAGGGCGTAGGTGGTCCGGGAGCGACATTGAGAGGGTAGAGATATGTTCTGGGGGAAAAGGATTCCTTCTGTGGAAATGAGGGTATCAGCTGTTGAGGGAGGAGGCTCACCAATGCATACTTACTGTCCCTTTTAGGATGTTCCAGTGGAGCAGACCAATACAGCTTGTGAGGTTGATTGTTCATATACTGCAAAATTTACTGTAGATTAGAAACTCCCATGTTAGTAAAGTAAGCTGTGTTAACGTATGATATTTTACTTAAGCTTTATAAATATCCCCCTTAGTGGTTTTTACAGTCCCATCCCTACAGAGGCCATGCCCACAGGGCCTAGGTAGTCTTCACCAGCCCCAAGGGTATCTGGGAATCACCTTCAGCATCTCTTGGTAACAAACTGGGCCTGTCAAACTAGCAGCAGCCATTTCTAATCAGGGCGTAGCCAGATAGCCAATTTTGGGTGGGCATGAGCCCAAGGTGGGTGGGCATGGAATGACCCCCCCCCCTTCCGATACCCCTCCAGTTTGCTCTTCTCTCCACCCCTCCCTGCTCACAAACCCCAAATATTAAATACTTGAGCTGGTGGGGTCCCTAAACTTTGCCAGCTGAAGATTTCCTACTACTATTGAGCAGCCAGCACTCTTCCAAATGGCAGCCGGCAGCATTTGCCTCAAACTGATGCTGCTGCCCCAGTGGCGTACCAAGGAGGGGGCGGTGGGGCGGTCCTCCCCGGGTGCACGCTGCAGGGGGGGTGCCATGGCGCGCGCCTGTCAGCTGAGTTCGCTGACTTCGCTAACTTTGCTGCAGCTCCCTCTGCCCCGGAACAGGTTACTTCCTGTTCCGGCCGGGGCAGAGGGAGCTGCAATGAAGTTAGCGAACTCAGCTGACAGGCGCGCGCCGTGGCACCCCCCCCCCCCCCCAGCAGCATGCACCCGGGGGGGGTCATTTTACCGGGGGGGGCCACGCTGCACCCGGGGGGGGGGGGCGCATCGGCAATCCGCCCCGGGTGTCATGCCGGCTAGGGTCGCCACTGTGCTGCCCGCAGGCCATGCATGTGTGAAAACTGAGCATGTGCAGAAGGGCTGGTCTTAGCGTCAGCTGAAGTGCTGCTGGCTGACATTTGGAAGAGCGCTGGCTAACCAAGGACAGAAAATCTTCCGCTGGCAAGGTTTGGGAATACCCACCAGCCATAGCTAGAGTGTCACAATTTTGGGTGAGCCTGAGTCCAAATGGGTGGGGCCTGGCCCACCCAGGCCCACCTGTGGCTACGCCACTGTTTCTAATCCCTTCCTTTGACTCATAACACCACTTCGTCGGCATGCACAGGTTCAGTCAGTCCCAACACAGGTTCACACCCGCAGTAGATAAGGTAACACACAGGATCAGCTCTGGAGGATTAACTTTATTTATATACTGTTTTTATTTAAAGTTGTATCACAACAATGCACTACAGGCGTGCTAGCATTTTAAGCATCCGCTAGTGCTACAGACACCCATAACGCATGCGACCAGCTTTTCTTATATGGGCACACAGCTGTGGAATGCACTTCCAACTCACCTTAGAACGATCAATGAAATAACTAACTTCCGCAAATCTCTGAAGACTTACCACTTTGACAAAGCCTATCACGAGAACCCATAACTAACCATAACACAACACCCTTCCAACTTTAGTCAGAATGTATCTCTCTACAACTGCTTGATCAAATCCTCTTGTCTTCCTTGACTTCTTTGTAACACCAAATGTATATTTCATCCTGGTATGGCGATGCCACAACAGGTCTTTGTAAGCCACATTGAGCCTGCAAATAGGTGGGAAAATGTGGGATACAAATGAAATAAATAAATATAGGTGCAGCTAAAAATATTAGAGTGCCTTAGTAAACAGAGCCCTAGGTGCCTGCTGTGGAGGTTTAGTCATCCAAAGATGAAAATTTAGAAAATGGTGGCAGATAAAAACCATACGGCCTATCAAATCTGTCCACCCATCCCAAGTACTAAGCTCTAGAATTCCTTTTTCTCTCTCAAAGGTCCTCTGCGTTTATCTTATGCTTTTGGAATTCAGATTCAGTCCTCATCTCCGCCTTTCTTGGGAGGCTGTTCCATGCATCTACCATCCTTATCATAAAGAAATATTTCCTTAGATTACTGCTGAGTCTGTCCGCTTTTATCCTCATCCTGTGACCCATCCTTCCAGAACTTTCTTTCCATTGAAAGATGCTGGCTTCAGGTGCATTTATTCCTTGGATGTATTTAAATATTTATATCATATCTCTCCATCCCTCCTCTCTTTCAACGTATTCCTATTGAGATCTTTAAGCTTATTACCATATCTTTATGACAAAAAACATTGACTAGTTTAGTAGTTGCTCTCTGGAATCGCTCCTTCTTGTATCTCTGTTTTTGAAAGTGTCTCCAGAATTGTGCACAGTACTTCAAACAAGATTTTACCAGAGGCTTATACTGAGGTACTATCTTCTCCTTTTTTTCTGCTGGCTATTCCTCTCCCTGTACACCCAAGCATTCTTCTGGCTTTCGTCATCACGTTTTCTTTACTACTACTACTACTTAACATTTCTATTGTCTTCCTACCCGTAACCTCCGCTCTCAAGACAAATCCCTCCTTTCAGTACCCTTCTCCACCACCGCCAACTCCAGGCTCCGCCTTTCTGCCTCGCCTCACCCCATGCCTGGAACAAACTCCCTGAGCCCATACGCCAGGCCCCCTCCCTGCCCATCTTCAAAGCCTTGTTCAAAGCCCACCTCTTCAATGTCGCCTTCGGCACCTAACCACTACACCTCTACTCAGGAAATCTAGACAGCCCCAACTTGACATTTCGTCCTTTAGATTGTAAACTCCTTTGAGCAGGGACTGGCCTTCTTTGTTAAACTGTACAGTGCTGCGTAACCCTAGTAGCGCTCTAGAAATGTTAAGTAGTAGTAGTAGTAGTAGCTATTCCTCTCCCTGTACATCCAAGCATTCTTCTGGCTTTCGTCATCACCTTTTCTTTCTGTATGGCCACCTTAAGACCATTAGCAACAATCACTTCAGGTCTTGCTCTTCCTTCATACACAAGTACATTACCTCCTACACTATACCACTGCCTTGGGTTTTTGCATTTCGTTTTTAGCATTCAATCATATCTGTCCAATTCTAGACCATTCTTCAAGCTTTGATAGATCCCTACTACTTATCATTTCTATAGCGCAACTAGACGTACGCAGTGCTGTACACTTGAACATGAAGAGACAGTCCCTCCTCAACAGAGTTTACAATCTAATTAGGATAGACAAACAGGACAAATAAGAGATAAGGACAAAGAGTAACAAGATTCCGGAATCCCAAAGAGTACCAACATTCTGTGTAGAATCCCAAAGTGTAGAAAGATTCCAGAATCCCAAAGACTACTACTACTTATCATTTCTATAGCGCTACTAGACGTACGCAGCGCTGTACACTTGAACATGAAGAGACAGTCTCTGCTCCACAGAGCTTACAATCTAATTAGGACAGACAGGACAAACAAGAGATAAGGGAATATTAAAGTGAGGATGATAAAATAAGGGTTCCGAGCAAGTGAATAAAGGTTAGGAGTTAAAAGCAGCATCAAAAAGGTGGGCTTTTAGCTTAGATTTGAAGACGGCCAGAGATGGAGCTTGACGTACCGGCTCAGGAAGTCTATTCCAGGCATATGGTGCAGCAAGATAAAAGGAACGGAGTCTGGAGTTAGCGGTGGAGGAGAAGGGTGCAGATAAGAGAGATTTACCCAGTGAACGGAGTTCCCGGGGAGGAATGTAGGGAGAGATGAGAGTGGAGAGGTACTGAGGAGCTGCAGAGTGAATGTGACAGGGAGCTCAAGATCCACCGCTCAAAGGGAACAGGATGCTAACGCTGCAGAGGTGATCCACTCAATGGGAGTAGGGCTTGATGACAGTGAAAACAATGGCTGCAGCCAAGGTGAGAAGTCCATGCCCCACTCGCCAAAGAGGTCCCCAGCCCTTTCTCAAATCCTCCTATTCGCTCACAGCACACAGCATGGGGGAATATATGCAAAACGTTTTCCAGTTTACTTGGAGGAAATAATTGACTGCTTGTTCTTTGATTCCAGAACAGATGATAGTTTGTGTCCATCTACGTGTCATTTCCTATACAATTATCATCTGAAAACATTTCAGTTTCCTATGAATATATTTCTGTGCAGACTACAAGATCTCTGAGACTCCCTTACTGGATATTTTGACGAACAGTCTGTGATGTAGAACCTGCTGCGTTAAATTACGATTCAAAGGCTTTGGGGTGGGAACAATCAATCAGAATACCTGCGGTAGTGTGTAATGTGTGTGCTCCTGCCAGCATGAGCAAGCTGCCCCCTAACACAGTCCCCCAGCAGGTTAAATAAATATGATACTACAGAGAAGGCCATGGGATCACATGGCAGCATCAATCAGCAGTTGATAAAAATACAAGCTTGCTATAATACATGCTGAGAAAGTTATTTAGCACTTATAAAACCTGTATCCCTTTTCTTTTCATGAAAAAAAAAAGTGTTCTTAGAAAGTATTTCATTCTTTCAAGGAATGAGAAGGAAAAGTGTTTGCTTTAGGATAGCTTTTTCTATTTTAGAACAATTAGATTAAATCACAAATACTGGAAAGGCGCCACTGTCGAAGACATAGAACAGATCATGAATGCAATATATTTAAAGGGTTCGGGTTTTTTGGCCAGTACTGAAAAGGTCATCCCCCAGATTCTATAGAGCATGCCTAGAGATCCACGGCAAAATCAGCGTGGATTCTACAACAACCCACGTAACTTAATTGGCTTTACAAGTTAATCAGCATTGATAATAGCTCTTAACAAGTGATAATGAGCACTAATTGGCACTCATTAGAATTTACACGCACAACTCACGAACCAGCTTATTTTCGAAAGAGAAAGACACCCATATTTCGACTCAAATCGGGAGATGGGTGCCTTTCTCCCGTGGGCGAACAAATCGGTATAATCGAAAGCCGATTTTGGTCGTCTTCAACTGCACTCCGTCGCAGGGACGAACAAAGTGGATGGGGGCGTGTCGGAGGCGTGGTGAAGGCGGGACTGGGGCATGGTTATCGGCCGAGGAGAGATGGGCGTCTTTAGGTGATAATCGAAACAAGAGGGGCGTTTTGGACGAGAATTTGGTCCGCTTTATGTGGACCCTTTTTTTTCAGGTCCAAGTCCCAAAAATGTGCCCCAACTGACCAGATGACCACCGGAGGGAATCGGGGATCACCTCCCCTGATTCCCCCAGTGGTCACTAACCCCCTCCCCCCTGGCCATCACTCAGCACATCCCTGAACCAGAGGATGCCATGCAGGAAGACAATGATGATGAGGGGAGAGCTCTGCAACCTTAAGATCTAACACCTCCGCAAGCATATCAGTGAGCAGTAATTGCAAGAAATGAACTGATACACATTTTTTGTGAAAAGGAGAGGCATTTATCTGTGTTATTGACATGTATCTATGTGAACTTTCCCCCTCCCCCTTAAGGCCCCAACCCCCAACATAACAGTGACAGTGATAAAAGATGTGAAACAAAAATGAAACCCTGCTATCTTGATACGGTGCATACAATGGGGATGCCAGGACATGAGTCAGTGCAAACCAATTACCAATACTTTGGTGTGGCATCTGTATGCCAGCCTCAAATGCCGTACCCACCTCCATGACAGCAGAATGTGTTCTATCCTCTGACAGCCTTTCCCTGGTTTTGATGTGGCTCTCGGGTGAGTGTCACACCTTTTCTGTTAAGGGCACTGCAGAGTCACATCAGCAATACATTGTGGTGGGTGTAGGGTATTGGGCTCCATGATTCCACTAGCTTGTGTTAAATGCTCACGATGTTGGTAGTTGGTAGGCTCTACTCCCATGGTGCTTTTCCCCCTGCTTACTGAGTCAGAGTGTGCCCTGTTTTGTTTCCGGTAGTCTATGAGGTAGTGGCCATTTTTTGTAAGCCACCACGTTACTGAAAGTGGCCATTGTACAGCATTCTGCCAGTTCTGACCTACTGCTAATCTCAGTACCAGGGAGACTCTTTGCCAGTGGGCACAACCTCTGATCTGCAGTTAACTGTGAGTAAACGTGTTTATTCCAATAAAGGACGTTTTCGGAGACATTAGTCTTCAGGTGTCAACTGGTATGCCAAGGTTATACAGCAGCACCAAGTCCTAGGGGCCTGCATGTATGCAGGTCCCTGGAGCACTTTTAGTGGGTACCGCAGTGCACTTAAGGCAGGCAGACCCAGGCCCATCTCCCCTACCTGTAACACTTGGCTTGGCAAATGGGAGGCCTCCAAAAGCCACTGTATCCAAATGTAGGTGCCCCCTTCACCCCTAAGAGCTATGGTAGTGTTGTACATTTGTGGGTAGTGGGTTTTGGGGGAGGGGATTAGGGGCTGAGCACCCGTGGTAAGAGACCTATGCATGTGGGAGCGTTGTCTGAAGTCCACCGCACTGACCTCTAGGGTGTCCAGTTGGTGTCCTGGCATGTCAGGGGGGCGAGTGTACTACGAATCCTGGCCCCTCCCACAACCAAATGGCTTGGATTGGGACGTTTTTGAGCTGGGTGTTTTTAGTTTCCATTATCACTAAAGAAAACCAAATGCCCAGCTCAGAAACGACTAAATCCATGGCATTTTGGTCCGTACAAACTGTATTTTCGAAACAAAAGATGGACGCCCATTTTCTTTTGAAAATACGGTCTGTCCCACCCCTTCACGTACCCGTTCTCGGACATAGACGCCCATGGAGATGGGCATTCACGTTCGATTATGCCCCTCTAAGCATCCTATATAATAATTGGTACCTGGCTGTCTGGGTTCGTAACATCTCCTGATGTCAGCAAGCCTCCAGCGTTCCACCTTCCCTCTCACTGTCCCGCCCTCACGTAGATGTAATGATGTCAGAGCAGGGCGGAACAGTGAGAGGGAAGGGAACGCTGGAGGCAACCTGACATCAGGATGTTACGAATGGAATGGAAGCCAGCCAGCCAGAGAATGTTCAGGTACAAATTGCTGGACATGGAGGGGAGGAGAGAATCGTGGGACATCGAGGGAGAGGAGGGCAGGGCAGAGGAGAATCAATGGATGGAATGGGAGGAGAGGATAGAATCACAGTACACGGATGGGAGGGCAGGGAAGAGGAGAATCGCTGGACATGGAGGGCATGGGATGGGAGGGGAGGGGAGGAAGAATCGGTGGACCTGTACATATATGTTCTTACTTTAAGAACCCATTCCCTTCCTCAAGTTGAGCTATTACAACTGATTTTTATTATTAACAGTTATTTAAGAAACTCAAGTGAATGCATTTGAAAAAAATAGGGGTCAGAGGGCATCTGGTATTAGTCTATTCTATGAAGGAAGCTAGGTTTCTAAGCTATTTCACAACCCCCCCCCCCCCCCCCCATGAGTGAGGCACAAGCACATACACCGGCATGTGTGCAGAACTTTGAACCTAATTGTCAAAAATACATGTGACATAGTATTCCTTAGTTACATGTGTACATATGAGTCCTGTTTTCTCCACTAGAATCCACATATGTGTAAACTACCTGTAAACTACATGTTACAGTGCTTAGGTAGAGTTTTGGTATTTACATGTGTATGTGCACCAGGACCATATATATGCTATTATTCTAATGAATTATGGACTAGATTCTATATATCATGCCTAAAATATTGGTGTCAAAATGAAATATACATAGGTATATTCTAAAATTATGTATACTTTATAGAATAAGCTTAAAATTCTGTGCGGTTTATAGAATACGCCAAGTACCTGTCGCACTAATAGATTTAGTCGGAGTCAGTTATGCCAAATAAAACTTGCTGTAAATGCTGATGTCTAAACTATGTGTGGACCAGGTGTATTCTTTAAAAACGCGCAGATATTTTTAAAATGCCCATGAATCTCCCATTCCATGCCCATAGCCACACTCCCTTTTCAACTATGCAACTTAAAATTAACACGCATCATGTTATACAATATGCTTAGACAGTTCTGCACGTAAATGCTAATCTATGCCAATTAGTGTTAATAATTGCTTTGTAAGTGGCAATTATTGGTTCTGCTTGGCTTATTAAGTAATTAAGTTGCATGTGCAAATCCAGAATATGACTGGATTTGCACACACAACTCAGGTTGCAATATTTAGAATCAAGGGGGTACATAAGAAAATAAGTTGCAATACTGGGACAGACCAAAGGTCCATCAAGCCCAGCATCCTGTTTCCAATCGTGGCCATTTCAGGTTACAAGTACCTTGAAAGATCCCAAAATAGTACAATACATTTTGTGCTGCTTATCCTAGAAATATGTGACACGCTGGTGTAAAAGGGAAAGTCTCATATGGTCACCGTGGTGATTTTGTGACGATTGTAATCATTGACTGACCCCCTCCTACCACAGAAACACAGAAAATGGTGGTAGGAGGGGGTCAGTCAATGATTACAATTGTCACAAAATCACCCTGGTGACCATATGAGACTTTCCCTTTTACACCAGCTTATCACATATATCTATCTGCAAGATATCAGGTACTCCTGTTGAAAAATTCTGCTAAGTTTTGTATTGTATCCTAGAAATAAGCAGTGGATTTTCCCCAAGTCCATCTTAATAATGACTTATGGTCTTCTTTTTTAGAAAGGTAACCAAATCTTTTTAAACCCTGCTATGCTAACTGCTTTTAACTACTTTCTCTGGCAACAAATTCCAGAGTTTAATTATACGTTGAGTGAAAAAATATTTTCTCTGGTTTATTTTAAATGTACTACTTTGTAGCTTCAATGTATTACCTTAGTCCGAGTATTTTGGAAAGAATAAACAAGCGATTCTCATCTACCCATTCCATTCCACCTCTACTACTACTACTACTACTACTTGACATTTCTAAAGCGCTACTAGGGTTACACAGCGCTGTACAATTTAACATAGAAGGACAGTCCCTGCTCAAAGGAGCTTACAATCTAAAGGACAAATGTACAGTCAGTCAAATAGGGGCAGTCTAGATTTCCTGAAAGATATAAAGGTTAGGTGCCGAAAGCAACATTGAAGAGGTGGGCTTTGAGCAAGGATTTGAAGATGGGTAGGGAGGGGGCTTGGCGTAAGGGCTCAGGAAGTTTATTCCAAGCATAGGGTGAGGCGAGGCAGAATGAGCGGAGCCTGGAGTTGGCGGTGGTGGAGAAGGGTACTGAGAGGAGGGATTTGTCCTGTGAGCGGAGGTTACGGGCGGGAACGTAAGGGGAAATGAGGGTAGAGAGGTAATGAGGGGCTGCAGACTGAGTGCATTTGTAGGTAAGAAGGAGAAGCTTGAACTGTATGCGGTATCTGATTGGAAGCCAGTGAAGTGACCTGAGGAGAGGGGTGATATGAGTATATCGGTTCAGGCGGAATATAAGACGTGCAGCAGAGTTCTGAACAGATTGAAGGGGGGATAGATGGCTAAGTGGGAGGCCAGTAAGGAGTAGGTTGCAGTAGTCAAGGCGAGAGGTAATGAGAGCGTGGATGAGAGTATGGGTGGTGTGCTTAGAGAGGAAAGGGCGAATTTTGCTGATGTTAAAGAGAAAGAAGCGACAGATCTTGGCTATCTGCTGGATATGCGCAGAGAAGAAGCTGAAAAGCCCTAGCCACTTTAGCATTTCCTCATAGGGAAGTCATCCCATTCCCTTTATCATTTTTTCCACCCTTCTCTGTTCCTTTTCTAATTCCACTATATCATTTTTTTAGATGCGGTGAACAGAATTGAACACAATATTGAAGGTGAGATATAAAGGCACTATACTGTAACATCTTCATTTTTGTTTTCCATTCCTTTCCTAATAATACCTAACACTTTATTTGCTTTCTTAGCTGCTGCCGCCACACACTTTGCAGGGCTGGTGGTTGGGAGGCGGGGATAGTGCTGGGCAGACTTATACGGTCTGTAACAGAGCCGGTGGTTGGGAGGAGGGGCTGGTGGTTGGGAGGCGGGGATAGTGCTGGGCAGACTTATACGGTCTGTACCAGAGCCGGTGGTTGGGAGGTGAGGATAGTGCTGGGCAGACTTATACGGTCTGTGCCCTGAAGAGCACAGGTACAAATCAAAGTAGGGTTTACACAAAAAGCAGCAAATATGAGTTATCTTGTTGGGCAGACTGGATGGACCGTGCAGGTCTTTTTCTGCCGTCATCTACTATGTTACTATGTATCATCAACGATGACACCTAGATCCCTTTACTGGTCGGTGGCTCTTAATGTGGAACCTTGCATCATCTACGTATAGTTTGGGTTCCTCTTTCCCACATGTATCACTTTACACTTGCTCACATTAAATGTCGTCTGCCATTTGGATGTCCAATCTCCCAGTTTCATAAGGTCCTCTTGAAATGTTTCACAATCCTCTTGTGATTTAACAACTTTGAATAACGTACTTGTTATTTGTGTTATCAACAAATGTAATTACCTCACTAGTTAATCCCATCTCTAGATAATTTATAAATATCTTAAAAGCAGCGGTTCCACCACAGACCCCTGGGGAACTCCACTATCTACCCTTCTCCATTGAGAATACTGACCATTTAACCCTACTCTGTTTTCTTTTGATCAGTTTTTAATCCACAGTAGAACACTACCTCCTATCCCATGACTCTCCAATTTCCTCTGGAGTCTTTCATGAGGTACTTTGTCAAAAGCCTTTTAAAAATCCAGATACACAATATCGACCGGCTCACCTTTATCCACACGTTTGTTCACCCCTTCAAAGAAATGTAATAGATTGGTGATGCACGATTTCCCTTCACTAAATCGATGTTGACTTTGTCTCATTAATCCATGCTTTTGAATATGCTCTGTAATTTTGTACTTTATAATAGCCTCTACCATTTTGCACAGCACCAACGTCAGGCTTACTGGTCTATAATTTTTCGGATCTCCTATGGAAACTTTTTTTAAATTCAGCGCTACATTTGCCACCCTCCAATGCTTGATTTTATAGCTAAAGTACATATTACAATTTCATTTTCAATTCTATCAGTACTCTGGAATGAATTTCTTCTGCTCCAGGCGATTTGCTACTCTTCAATTTGTCAAATTGCACCATTACATCCTCCAGGTTTACAGAGATTTCATTCAGGTTCTCTGACTCATCAGCTTTGAATACCATTTCTGGAACCAGTATCTCTCCCAAATCTTCCTTGGTTAAGACTGAAACAAAAATTAATTTAATCTCTCCACAATGCCGGTGCCAACAGCCTGGTCCTATCCTGCTTAAGGTGGAGTCCATCCTTCCGGAATAGGCTCCTTCTTCCCCAGAATGTTGCCCAGTTCCTTACAAATCTAAAATCCTCCTCCCTGCACCTTCCAAAGCTTAGCCGAAATTGGGTGGCGGAGCAGGTGGGGGAAGAGAGGTTGGTGGTTGGGAGGCGAGGATAGTGGAGGGCAGACTTATACGGTCCATGCCAGAGCCGGTGATGGGAGGCGGGACTGGTGGTTGGGAGGCGGGAAGTACTGCTGGGCAGACTTGTACGGTCTGTGCCCTGAAAAAGGCAAGTACAAATCAAGGTAAGGTATACATATATGAGTTTATCTTGTTGGGCAGACTGGATGGACCATGCAGGTCTTTTTCTGCCATCATCTACTATGTTACTATGTTACCACCGTCTCATCCACGTATTGAGACGCCAGAGCTCTGTATGTTTTTTTGGGTACTGCACTTAGAACAGGTAGCACTTCAGAAAATGTAACCCTAGTAGCTCTGGATTTGAGCTTTCTACCTAAGAGCCTAAATTTGGCTTCCAGAACCTCTCTCCCACATTTTCCTATGTCATTGATACTCATGTGAACCAAGATAGCCGGCTCCTCCCCAGCACCATCTAAAAGCCTTTCTAGGTGACGCGTGAGGTCTGCCACCTTCGCACCAGGCAGGCAAGTGACCATGCGCTCCTCATGTCCACAGTATTAACAGATAGTCTGTAGAAGGCACAGTAGGACCTAGATTGTAAGCTCTTTGAGCAGGGACTGTCTTTCTTCTATGTTTGTGCAGCGCTGCGTATGCCTTGTAGCGCTATAGAAATGCTAAATAGTAGTAGTAGTAGTAGTAGTAGTAGTTTGGTCCTTATTCCCACCCATCCTCCCCAACTCCCACACACCCCTAGCTCAACTCTTCATTTATAGTCAATTATTCTAATCTCATTTGTTATTCTGCTATACTTAATACTGTGGCAGAAAATTAATGTTTTAAACCTATGGGGAAAAGGGTATGGAGACTAGCTAATAAAGTTTGCTTCTTCTTTTTTTTTCAAATTCTGTTTATCGATGTCCAATAATTCCTCTTCTAAACCCCAACTTCTAGTTACCAAGCACAGAATAAAATAATGTGACTTACTCACAGAAATGTCCTCTTCTCTCATAATGTTTGTATGCTTGGGAAGCTTGCCAGGTGCCCTTGGCCTGGATTGGCCGCTGTCGTGGACTGGATGCTGGGCTCGATGGACCCTTGGTCTTTTCCCAGTGTGGCATTACTTATGTACTTATATGTACACTTTCTACCTCTTTGGAGACCAGGCTCACAGATATGTAAAGAAAATTTCAGGTGACAAATGTAAGTCGTGGTCTTTGAATGTGTCTGTCAAATATTCATTGAAGACCATGGCTTGGGGTTACATAACAACTAGTTGTGTTGGACATCTACAAGTCAATGGCATGTAAGTGCCAAGTAATACATTGATAAACTGCAGAAGTCATGATTCCTTCACCAAAGGAACTTTTTTAGGTGTCTACATATTCCAGGACGATAATGCCTATGCCAGTGGATCCCATACCTAGTCCTGGAGGCACCCCAGCCAGTTAGGTTTTTAGGATGTCCACAATGAATATTCATGAGAGAGGCTTGCACGCACAGCCTCCACTACATACGGATCTCTCTCATGAATATTCATTATGGATATCCTGAAAACCTGACTGGCGGGGGTGCCTCCAGGAGAAGGTTTGGGAACCATTGCCTAATGCCAACAAGCAAAGGAAGTTGACTGGAAGATATCCAAGAAGATCTCTACTCTCGATTAGTCAACCCAGTCAACAGACTTGAATCCAACTGAGAACTTGTGGCATGAAATAGCACTGGAAATAATCAAGAGGCATACTTCATCAAAGAGTGCTGACCGGGCACTCACTGTAGCTTGGAATCAAGTGGATACCAACCATCATCTTCTAAAAGTTGCCCACATTAGCCCTCTCCTCAAGTCACTTCACTGGCTCCCTATCCGTTTCTGCATTCAATTCAAACTTCTCTTACTGACCTATAAGTGCATTCACTCCACCGCTCCCCAGTACCTCTCCACTCTTGTCTCTCCCTACAACCCCCCCCCCCCCCCCCGAGTACTCCGTTCTGTGGATAAATCTCTCTTGCTTGTCCCCTTCTCCTCTACTGCTAATTCCAGACTCTGTTCCTTTTATCTCGCTGCACCTCACGCCTGGAATAGACTTCCCGAGCTTGTACGTCTAGCCCCGTCTTTGGCTGTTTTCAAATCCAGGCTAAAAGCCCACCTCTTTGACGCTGCTTTTGACTCCTAACCACTACTCACTTGCCCTGTACCCTTTTATCCCCACCTCTTTAATTCCCTTACCTCTTAGTTGTTCTGTCTGTTTGCCTGTCCTATTTAGATTGTGAGCTCTTTGAGCAGGGACTGTCTTTTCATGTATGGTGTACAGCGCTGTGTATGCCTTGTAGCGCTATAGAAGTGATAAGTAGTAGTAGTAGTAGTAAAAGTTGATCCATTTATTGTCAGTATGGTGCAAGGCCAACTTCAACAGTGAAGGCTGACCTACTAGATTCTAAACATCACTAACCCACACCCAAATAGCCATTTTCTTGCCACATTAAAAAAGAAATAAATTAAATATCTTTATTTTATTCATATACCCCCCAGATTCCATATACTGTCGCTTACAAAAAGATGGACATGCAGGGCAGATGCACATAGAAATTAATGAATTAACAAGGTGTCAACAATCAATAATTGAAGCTAATAGACATCAATTTGGATATGTGTACACTACTGGCCTACTCGTTATTCTATAACATCCACATCTAAATTTTATACCACACAACCCAAAAGAGTACATGGCCATGGGAGGGGCATGAGACGCTCATGGGCATTCCAAAAATGTTTGGCACAGTGTTATAGAAGGGGGTTATGCGCTCAACTTGCACACCTGGACTTACACTAGGTTTCATCAGGCATAAGTCCTCGCACCCAAAGCTGCACGTGAGAATCTACACTAACTGCTGTTCCATAAAAGGCGTTCAGCCTACAAAGCCCTTTATAAAATCACACTTAGCACGGATTTTTCCCGACGCTTAACTTTGAACTAGAGAGCTGCACGGGAACGGGGTTCAGGGGAATCCCGTGGGATTCCCGCAGGGATGGAAGCAGGTCCTGCGGGGTTCCCGTGGGGACGGAAGCAGTTCTGCAGGGTTCCTGCGAGGACGAAAGCAGGTCCTGCGGGGTTCCCGCGGGGATGGAAGCAGTTCTGCGGGGTTCCCATAGAAGTGCAAGCTGCACTGCATCAGCCTCTCATCTACCGAGTACCTTGAGTGCCGTCTCCTCCTCCTCCTCCTCTTCCTCCTTGCTTTAACAGCACAAATGTGGAAAGTCTTCCGTTAAGGAGGTGGTAGAGACACAAATGTTGATGGAATTCAAAAAGGCTTGGTTGAACACAGAGGATCTCTAATTAGAAAATGGAAGTTATAAAAATCCTAACCTTAAATGGCTGCATGTCTGTGGACGCTTAGATGGCGACTCTGGCTGTGATTGACTAGGGCTGATACCGGGCAGACTTGTATGGTCTGTGTCTAATATATGGCAGTCTGGTTTAGGATGGGCTAGAAAGGACGTAAACAGCAACTTCAGTGGCTGGAACATAAGGACAGTGCTGGTCAGAATTTTACGGTCTGTATGCCACAAATGAGAAGACGAATAGACTGGAGTGGGCTTCAGCGAGAACTCCAGCAGCTGGAACATAAGTATAGGGCCAGATAGACTTCTATGGTCTATGTTCCAGAAACACGAAAGAAAGTATATAATATTACACTCGTTGATTTAATCATGAATTGATAATGAGTGTGACTATTGGGCAGACTGGATGGACCGTTCAGGTCTTTATTTGCTGACACTTACTATGTTACAATTAATCCTCTTTGCTCCCGGGCTGATGCGCAGACCTAAGCTCTGATACAGGCAAGAGCATCGGATGTCACCTGACCTACTGGTGCATGCGTGTGTTGACCTCTCAGCACACAGTGCCAGAAATCAGAGACAAATCTTACATGTGCACACCACAGTGATCTAAGTTTCAGCTTCCATTCCTTCCTTGCCTACAGTGCTGTGGCTCAAATCCAGAGAGAGACTGAGGGAGCTGACTAGAATTTTCTTTTATGTACCATTAAATTCTTGCAGGGATGGGTGGGGATGGATGAAATTCTAGCAGGGACGGGCGGGGATGGGTAAGATTTCTGTCCCCGTGCAACTCTCTACTTTGAACACCATTTACTGAATCTGGCCCATAATACCATGGATATAACATATGGATAGTAGTTGAGCCATACTGAAATTGCAATGTATAGATCAGTACCTGTGTTTTTTGCCATTTCACATATGTAACATACATTTATTTATTTTATTTTAAATACCTCTAACCCACTTATACCCTAAGCGGTTTCCATAAAAACATACATATTAAAATACAAAATAAAAAGTAACATAAACAAATCTTCCACTGACAGTGTTGTCATCACAAACTCTCCAACCCTACATTGCTCATCAGAAAAAAAAATCTTGTACAAAAAGCTGTTTTTTTAAACATTTTCTTAAATTGCTGAATGCTAGTATTTATACGCAACTGGCCAGTCAAAGCATTCCACATAAGCGTTCCTGCAATTGAGAACGCTGATGCTTGAGAAGTAGCGTAATGCACTGAGCCTGCTTATTTTCGAAGAAGAAGGGCAGCCATCTTCCGACACAAATCGGGAGATGGCCAACCTTCTCCTAAAGCCGGCCAAATCGATATAATCGAAAGCCGATTTTTGCTGGCTTCAACTGCTTTCCGTTGCAGGACCGGCCAAAGTTCAAGGGGGCGTGTTGGCAGTGTACCAAAGGCGGGACGGGGCGTGGTTAAGAAGGCCGGCCCTGACGAGCATTTGGCCGGCTTTACTTGGTCCCTTTGTGTTCACGACCAAGCCTTGAAAAGGTGCGCAAACCGACCAGATGACCACCTCCCCTTACTCCCCCAGTGGTCACCAACCCCCTCCCACCCAAAAAATAAAAATAAAAAACATTTTTTGCCAGCCTCTAATGTCATACCCAGCTCCATCACAGCACTATGCAGGTCCCTGGAGCAGTTTTTAGTTGGTGCAGTGCACTTCAGGCAGGCGGACCCGGGCCCATCCCCCCTCTACCTGTTACACTTGTGGTGGTAAATGGGAGCCCTCCAAAACCCACCTGAAACCCACTGTACCCACATCTAGGTGCCCCCATTACCCTTTAAGGGCTATAGTAGTGTTCTACAATTGTGAGTAGTGGGGTTTGGGGGGGGGGGGTTGGGGGGCTCAGCACCCAAGGTAAGGGAGCTATGCACCTGGGATCAATTTGTGAAGTCCACTGCAGTGCCCCCTAGGGTGCCCGGATGGTGTCCTGGTATATGAGGGTGACCAGTGCACTACAAATGCTGGCTCCTCCCACAACCAAAGGGCTTGGATTTGACCGGGTTTGAGATGGCCGCCATTAGTTTCCATTATCGGCAAAAAAACAATGGCGGCCATCTCTAACGCCGGCCATCTCTAAGGGCAGCCTAAATGTTGAGATTTAGCCGGTACCGACCGTATTATCGAGATGAAAGATGGCCGGCCATCTTGTTTCGATAATACGGTCGGGTACGCCACTTAACGGGGCCATCATTAGGGATGGCCGCCCTTATGGATGGCCGGCCCTGTTCGATTATGCCCCTCGAGGACACCAAATGTAAATCCAAACCTTTAGGGCCCTGTTTACCAGGCCGCACTGTAGGTGCTGTAATGTTTTTTAGCGTGCACTAAACATTAGTGCACTTTAACACTAGAGACACCCATAGGAATATATGGGTGATTCTAGCGTTAGGGTAGCGTTAAAAACGCTAGTACAACTTAGTAAACAGGGACCTTAGTAAAGATCTTCCAGAAGAGAACAGAGTGAAAACCCTACCAAAATACCATGACAATTTGTCATGAACCACTTGGTAAATACGAGAAAAAACTTTATATTGCACTCCATATGTAACAGGCAACCAGTGAAGTTCTTATGTTCAAATTTAGAGATTCCAGCAATCAATCTAGCAGCTGTATGCTGCACAATTCTGCCCTGCCCCCCTGAGGTTGCCACCGCCGCTCCCCCCTCCACCACCCAAGGTCGCTACCGCTCCCCCCTCCACCCCTCCCCCCGAGGTCGCCGCCGCCGCTCCTCCCCTCCGTCCGCCACCGGGCTGGGCCCCCTGCATTGAAATCGCAGTCTCACCGCCATGAAAGCAGCGCTACAGGCAGCAGAATGCCTCCCTTCGGCCCTTCTTCCCTCCTTGTGTCCTACCCTCGCGGAAGTTACGTCAGACGAGGACGGGACACAGGAAGGGAAGGAGGCCCGAAGGGAGGTGTTCTGCTGCCTGCAGCGCTGCTTTCACAGAGGTGACACTGTGATTTCAATGCAGGGGGCAGACGGTCGACGACGGAGGGTGGGTGGGACTGCGGCGCCGGGCCCCCCCTTGGAGGACCAGGCCCGGGGAATTTCGTCCCCTCTGCCCCCCCCCCCCCTCGGCGGCTATGCTCTATACTATATAAAATGTCAGGAAGTATTTTGTTCCACAGAAAGAGTGGTGGATACTTGGAATGTCCTTATCCCATGGAATTCAAAAATGCATGGGATAAACACAAAGGAATCCTATTCAGAAGGAATGGATCCGCAGAAGCTTAGTGGAGAATGGGTGGCAACACCGGTAATTGGGAAGCAAAGCCAGTGCTGGGCAGACTTCTATGGTCTGTGCCCTGAAAATGGCAAGGTCAAATCAAGGTCAAGTATACATATAAAGTAGTTCATACAATGAGTTTATCTTGCTGGGCCGACTGGATGGACCGTACAGGTCTTTATCTGTCGTCATCTACTATGTTACCATCATTACTCTGGAACACCCAGATAAAGAGAGTTGCAGTAATCTATTTTTGAAAATCACTGCAGCCCTCTGTAGATTTACACACAGTCTTTCTAATTTCAGTAAATCACCTTGATCTCAGATCCCAGTGCTGTTTTTTATCTTTCAAATAGATGCATGTACTGCTCCGCTAAACCACTGGATTTTATAGTTCCAGTGCGGTACTTTGCGGGAATCCTCACTGGTCAAGGTTATTTATTTTTACACTTTTTTGTTCAATTTCTTTTTTATATATAAATTCTTAATCAACACTTATCTTCTTTATGTTTGGGCTTTCTCACCGGTTAGCTCAACAGTGAGCTCCTGTTTCGAGCTTTCTTCGTCAGGAGCTAAACCTTTACCATGCCCATAGAGGTTAAGACGTTTGGCACCTTTTATGCAGAGTAATTCTTAAAATTAGTAATCTAGTTTTTGCCCAAATAGCACTCCTAAAATCAACCAAACTTAACATAGGTTTTAATCAAAACAACACCCGCAATTGAAAAAAGGCTGGCTGAACCATATGTACAATCTGTGCTTTCATCGTAAGTTGAGGATCTAAAATCACATCCAATAACTTAATCTCCTTCTGCACTGGTACATCCATCTCACCTACACGAATAGTCAGAGGCCAACAATTATCCGTCACCCTCCCTACAATAAGAACTTCAGTTTTATCAACATTCAAAATGAGCTTATTAGATGCCATCCATTTACAAATCTCATTTATATAAGATGTCAATTGCGTTTATTACAGAAACAGCATTTTATAATTATTGTGCAGGAAGCCACAAAGAATAATTTAAAAAATGGAAATGAATGCCAACAATGCTGAAATTCCATATTACAAACATTTCATACTTTGGCATATCATTGTAGCATTATTATAGCGAGTTACAAAATAAATGATAGGTTCAGAAGCAGTGGAACAAAAATAGTAGTTTTTATTAAATGTTATTATGAGAAAATGTCCAAATGGAAAACACATAGTTATAACGTTCATTACGCTGAAAGAAGATCAGATGAGCACTGGTTCTAACCTTTCTTTAATTACCTGTAAGTTGCAGTTCAGTCTTGATGATCATTTGGTGTCTGTGGGTCATCACTTGCCCAGAGATTATAAATATCCGGATGCCTCTTCCAAAATGCATTTGGTTTTCTTTCGTAGTTAGTCAGCGTTACGGACCTGACAGTTTCGTTTGGCAAAGTGATTCATAATCTATTTCTATAAACTTAAAGACTCCACATTTCTTGCGTTTGTTTGGCCTGGGGGGGGGGGGTAAAAGACCTCCTAGGACAAACATGTGGGGGTCCACTGATACATTTCTGAAGAGTAATTAATCTTGCCTTCAACTCATCAGCTCCTGTCTAATGAAAATAGCCCCAGGGAGGACAATTTGTCAATATATGTCACCCCTTTTATTCTTTTTATTAACTTAGCAGTCTTACTTTGTACATTTTGAACATTTAGAGATTATTCTGATAGGTAATGAAAAATGAACCCATACTTCAAATGTTGCCACTGAAGGCCTTATACAGTGCATCATTCTTGTGTGCATACCCTAAATACCCCTGTCTATAAGCATCACAGTACGGTGCATAGAGGGTGGCAGTAGATACATTGAAGTGATGCACAGATGATACTTGTAAACACATACACACATGCCCAGACCTATGCACACACACAAACATACACATATGCCCCTGTACGGTACCTGGTCAAAATAGCCCCCACAAAAAAGCTCCAATTAAAAAAAGCTCCCGACATAACAGCCGCTGTCAAAACGGCCTGCCCACAATATAACCCTTGACAAGTTAGCCCCCCCGACAAAAGGGCCCGATCAGGTTGCCCAGAATATGGCACTGCATTTTTTTCCTAATAATCTTACCTTGCCAAACAGGATAAGGTTGATAAGACTATGAAAAAGATGACAATATTGCTTTGTTTTTTTTTTTAATTAGCATGTTGATGGAAGAATAGTTTCTTTAAATAGCAGAACAGATCATGAATACCAGTTTGTAGCTATAGAATTTTGTTTATTTATATATGCTTTATCCAATTGAATGCTGGTAGGAGACTTTATCAGTGAAGATTTCAGTTGTAGCTTATTATATTTTTTGTGATGTGTTATTTTTTCTTAGGGGGCTGTTTTGTGTAGGGACTATTTGGTCAAGGGTTGTTTTGTGGGAGGGGCCAATTTTGTCAAAGGCTATTTTGTTAGGGTGTGAAATGTCAAGGGTTATTTTGCTACAAGGCTGTTTTGTCAGGGCTATTATGACTGGGTGCCTCCATGTACATATAGTCATTTATAGACTAGATGCCTATTGAAACTGCCCCGGAGTCTATATATGGCGCCAAGATTTTGGCACCAAAAGATGGGTGTGGATCCAAGTTGCGGGAGGGCTAACATGAGGGCTAACCCACTCCCTCAACCAACCAACCCAGGCCTCCTTCTCCTCGTTTCCTGAGATCACCGAAGAGGAAACCGCCCATCTGCTTTCCTCCTCGAAATGCACCACCTGCTCCTCTGACCCCATCCCCACCAACTTACTTAACACCATCTCTCCTACTGTCACCCCCCTCCATCTGTCATATCCTCAACCTCTCTCTCTCCACTGCAACTGTCCCTGACACCTTCAAGCATGCTGTAGTCACACCACTCCTCAAAAAATCATCACTTGACCCTACCTGTCCCTCCAACTACCGCCCCATTTCCCTCCTACCCTTCCTCTCCAAGATACTTGAACGCGCCGTTCACAGCCGTTGTCTTGATTTTCTCTCCTCTCATGCCATCCTCGATCCGCTTCAATCCGGCTTTTGCCCCCTATACTCGACAGAAACGGCATTATCCAAAGTCTGTAATGACCTGTTCCTTGCCAAATCAAAAGGTCACTACTCCATCCTCATCCTCCTCGACCTATCCGCCGCTTTTGACACTGTCAATCACAATTTACTTCTTGCCACACTGTCCTCATTTGGGTTCCAGGGCCCTGTCCTCTCCTGGTTCTCCTCTTATCTCTCCCACCGTACCTTCAGAGTACATTATCATGGTTCTTCCTCCACCCCCATCCTACTCTCTGTTGGAGTTCCTCAGGGATCTGTCCTTGGACCCCTTCTTTTTTCAATCTACACCTCTTCCCTGGGCTCCCTGATCTCATCTTACGGTTTCCAATATCATCTTTATGCTGACGACACCCAGCTTTATCTCTCCACACCAGACATCACTGCGGAAACCCAGACCAAAGTATCGGCCTGCTTATCAGACATTGCTGCCTGGATGTCCAACTGCCACCTGAAACTGAACATGGCCAAGACCAAGCTTATTGTCTTCCCACCCAAACCCACTTCTCCTCTCCCTGCACTCTCTATCTCAGTCGAAACACCCTCATCGTCCCCGTCTCATCTGCCCGCAACCTCGGTGTCATCTTCGACTCCTCCCTCTCCTTCTCTGCGCATATACAGCTGATAGCCAAGACCTGTCACTTCTTCCTCTATAACATTAGCAAAATTTGCCCTTTCCTCTCTGAACACACCACCCGAACTCTCATCCACTCTCTCATTACCTCTCGCCTTGACTACTGCAACCTACTCCTCACTGGCCTCCCACTATCCCCCCTCCAGTCCATTCAGAACTCTGCTGCACGTCTTATCTTCCACCTGGACCGATATACTCATATCACCCTTCTCCTCAAGTCACTTCACTGGCTTCGATCAGGTACCGCATACAGTTCAAGCTTCTCCTACTAACCTACAAATGCACTCGATCTGCAGCACCTCCTTACCTCTCTACCCTCATCTCCCCTTACGTTCCTACCCGTAACCTCCGCTCTCAAGACAAATCCTTCCTTTCAGTACCCTTCTCCACCACCGCCAACTCCAGGCTCCGCCCTTCTGTCTTGCCTCACCCCATGCTTGGAATAAACTCCCTGAGCCCATACGCCAGGCCCCCTCCCTGCCCATCTTCAAATCCTTGCTCAAAGCCCACCTCTTCAATGTCGCCTTCAGCTCCTAACCACTTTACCTCTATTCTGGAAATCTAGACTTCCCCCAACTTGACATTTCATCCTTAGATTGTAAGCTCCTTTGAGCAGGGACTGTCCTTCTTTGTTAAACTGTACAGCGCTGCGTAACCCTAGTAGCGCTCTAGAAATGTTAAGTAGTAGTAGTAGTAGGGTAGCAAATGGCATATCGGCAGTACCATCGGGGTAGTGCGTGTGCCTGGTGGTAATTCTGAGTTTGGCATGCACCAAATTCCCGTAGTAGAAAATATTTTTCTATTTTCCTCCATGGAGAGGGGGGGGGGCGTTCCTAGCAGCAATCGGCAGTGCAGCCATGTTGGCGCACATTGCATGGCTACCATGTGGGTAGAGCGTGAGCCTTTACCGCTAAGTCAATGGCTGGCAGTGAGGCTGAGGCCGTAAATAAGCTCACGATAGTTTTAATTTTTGTACATGCCCATTTCCTGGCTCATTGAAAAATGGCTTTTTTTCTCAGTTTGCGGGTTAAACGTGGCCCCGCACATGGCCAAAAGATACATGCCCACTACTGCAGGCCACTTTTTACCATGGCTTTGTAAAGGACTCCTTTTAATGAGCCATTAACTAGCAATTTATTGATGGTAACAATTAATTATTGCATTTAATTGGCAATGATTGGGATTGGCGCACACATCTGCCTGTGCGCTATGCTAGAACACTGCGCTGAATCCGCTAGTTGTGCAGCTCAAAGGGGCATGACCAGGGGATGAAAGGAGTGTTCAAAAAAGTTGCATACAGGGTTATAGAATAGCCACATTACTACTTATCATTTCTAAAGCGCTACTAGACGAACGCAGCGCTGTACACTTGAACATGAAGAGACAGTCCCTGCTTCACAGAGCTTACAATCTAATTAGGCCAAACAGGACAAACAAGAGATAAGGGAATATTAAAGTGAGGATGACAAAATAAGCTTAGCGAGTTGTGTATGTGAATTCTAATTATTGCCAATTAGTGCTCATTAGTGCTTAAGAGCTGTTAAAAACGCTGACCGGCTTAAGCAAATCAGGTTACGCACATTATTATAGAATACACCTGCAACCCGGCACGGACCTCTAAGAGTGCGACACAGAATCCGGGGGTATATACAATAATATGCACTCTTTAAAGAAAAGTGCATAGCATCCCCTAATTCTAACTTTATAACTTGTGCACAAGTTGCATGAGCAAGTTATAGAATAAGGGCAGTTGCTCATAGTAACATAGTAACATAGTAACATAGTAGATGACGGCAGAAAAAGACCTGCATGGTCCATCCAGTCTGCCCAAGACAAACTCATATGTGTATAACTTACCTTGAATTTG
Organism: Microcaecilia unicolor; assembly: GCF_901765095.1. Classification (NCBI taxonomy): domain Eukaryota; kingdom Metazoa; phylum Chordata; class Amphibia; order Gymnophiona; family Siphonopidae; genus Microcaecilia; species Microcaecilia unicolor. The sequence goes on along the minus strand of NC_044031.1, from coordinate 753,403,391 downwards.
TACCTGTCCTTTTCAGGGCACAGACCGTATAAGTCTGCCCAGCACTATCCCCGCCTCCCAACCACCAGCCACGCCTCCCACCACCAGCTCTGGTACAGACCGTATAAGTCTGCCCTCCCCTATCCTCGCCTCCCAACCACCACCACCCCCTCTTCCCCCCACCTGCTCCGCCACCCAATTTCAGCTAAGCTTCTGAGGATCCATTCCTTCTGCACAGGATTCCTCTATGCATATCCCACGCATGTTTGAACTCCGTTACCGTTTTCATCTCCACCACCTCCCGCGGGAGGGCATTCCAAGCGTCTACCACCCTCTCCGTGAAAAAATACTTCCTGACATCTTTCCTGAGTCTGCCCCCCTTCAATCTCATTTCATGTCCTCTCGTTCTACCGCCTTCCCATCTCCGGAAAAGATTCGTTTGCGGATTAATACCTTTCAAATATTTGAACGTCTGTATCATATCACCCCTGTTCCTCCTTTCCTCCAGAGTATACATGTTCAGGTCAGCAAGCCTCTCTTCATACGTCTTGGAACGTAAATCCCATACCATCCTCGTAGCTTTTCTTTGCACCGCTTCCATTTTTTTAACATCCTTCGCAAGATACGGCCTCCAAAACTGAACACAATACTCCAGGTGGGGCCTCACCAACGTCTTATACAGGGGCATTAAAACCTCCTTTCTTCTGCTGGTCACTCCTCTCTCTATACAGCCTAGCAATCTTCTAGCTACTGCCACCGCCTTGTCGCACTGTTTCGTCGCCTTCAGGTCCTCAGATACTATCACCCCAAGATCCCTCTCCCCGTCCGTGCCTATCAGACTCTCGCTTAACTCAATTATCCCAACAAGCACCAATTGCCATTAATGACCAATTATTGGCTATAATTGGTGTTGGTGCTAATTGGCAGTAATTAGAAGTTTTCATGCACAAAGGCCAGGAGTTAGGCGCTGGTCGAACTATCTGAAAAAGAGGACATATAACGTTTTGCGTTTGCGGTTGGGAAAAGTCCACGAAAGTAGATAAACAAACAAACAAAAAAAATCCCCAAACCTCAATTTGAACATTTATCTCCTGTTTACAAAGCCAACACAGCACTGCTGACACAACCCATTCAAAGTGAATGGGCTGTGTCAGCAGTACCACACCGCCAGCCGCTAACGTGACTTTATAAACAGGGGGGGGGGGGGGTAAATGATATACTTCTTGTGCATAGTTCAGTTTGTTTGTAATGTGTTCATACACCTTCATAGGACTGCCAAAAGACAAAGAAAACCCACACTTGTCCTTGGGGAATAAGAATGGATTCTATCCATCTTTAGGCATCACTCCAGGTACTTGGTTTCTGTTCACTGGCTTCCTATTAAAGCATAAGTCTTGTTTAAATGAGCTTGTTTTGTTTTGTTTTTTTAAATTGTCTCCAGAAAGTTTGACTCAGTTAGTACTATTTCCTTCAGTCAGAAAAGTTTCTAGATCAAAAAATTCCTATTTGTTAATATTTCCTTCGTTTAAGAGTCTTTATCGTAAAAAAGATATTGGCATCTTCGTTTTTAATACACTGATATTGTGATCTCGAATGAGCTTCCTTTACCAGTAAAGAAACACACCTCTTATTAAGCTTTTCACGGAAGTCTTAAAACGTATCTTTTCCAACAGTTTTTGAATTGGGGTTAATTCTTTTATTTTTTTGCACTTTCATTTATGTAATTAAAGTTCAGTATTTTATTGTAAACTGCTCTGGAGAAAGTGGTCTATAGGTACAGGATGAGATTAGATTAGATTAGCTTTACACTATTACAGTTATGCCGGGTCTACAGCTGATAGAACTGTGTGTGCATAACTATAAAAAAACATTGCGATACCATAAGTGCGTAAGTACATAAGTATTGCCATACTGGGAAAGACCAAAGGTCCATCGAGCCCAGCATCCTGTTCCCAACAGTGGCCAATCCAGGTCACAAATACCCAGCAAGATCCCAAAAATGTACAAAACATTTTATGCTGCTTATCCCAGAAATAGTGGATTTTCCCCAAGTCCATTTAATAACGGTATATGGACTTTTCCTTTAGGAAGCCGTCCAAACCTTTTTTAAACTCCGCTAAGCTAACTGCCTTTACCACAGTCTCTGGCAACGAATTCCAGAGTTTAATTACATGTTGAGTGAAGAAAAATTTTCTCTGATTCGTTTTAATTTTACTACATTGTAGCTTCATCGCATGCCCCCTAGTCCTAGTATTTTTGGAAAGCGTGAACAGACGCTTCACATCTACCCGTTCAACTCTACTCATTATTTTATAGACCTCTATCATATCTCCCCTCAGCCGCCTTTTCTCCAAGCTGAAGAGCCCTAGTCGCTTTAGCTTTTCCTCATAGGGAAGTCGTCCCATCCCCTTTATCATTTTTGTCGCCCTTCTCTGCACCAGGTTATGATAGGGTTCTTTAACTGAATCTGGGCACTCTGATGCCTAGGCTCTCATCTAAATAGACACACCCACTTATAGAACTGACCCCATTTGGGGATTGTTCAGCATAAGATGCACACTGATTATTGGCTTAGGGATGACATGACCATTTGCAGAGCAACCCTTCCCAATGATTTCTAAAGACGTTTAGGCTAATACAGAATTAATCAATGTTGCCCGTAGAATCTGTGAACAATGGTTTACCCTGCTGAAGAATGTACGGTACACTATTCCTTTTGTGACATCGAAGTCACACTATTTCAGCAGTGGAGTCGGTAGCACGAATAGTGGAGACAGATGTGGAGTCCACCTTCCAGCTATTACCCATTCACCCAACCAGGTTCCGTCTCTTGAGATTGAAATTCAGTGGTGGGCTGGGGGGGGGGGGGGGGGGCACATCTTTTTTTGATAAATGCTTGCCCAAGGGCTACTCAGTCTCGTATGCTTACTTTGAATTGCTCAGTTCATTCGTTCACTGGGTAATGGCTCGGTGAGTAGGAAGAAAGGATATAATTCACTACTTGGATGATTTCCTGTTCATTGGGCTGAGGGATTCTTACACCTGCACTTACTCATTCAGAGTTTTCAAACAATAGCCTGCAAATTCAGCATACCTTTAGCACGTGAAAAAAAAAAACCCCAAGGCAATCGTCATAATAGGGCTTCTAAAATTTGTCCAGAGGACCCCACCGTCTGGCAAGTTTCCAGTATTTCCCATCATCAATATGCATGAGAGAAATCTGAATACGCTGGAAACGTGGTATATTCAGATTTATCTTATGCTTATTATGAAAAACTGGCTGACAGGGGTTAGAGAGTGGAATCCCCAGGTTAAGCTGGGGAAGCATTGTATGATAGTGTAGTTCTGTCTTTAGCTTTAAAAATTTACAGTAAATAGAACTGAAACATTTTCCAGTGCTTAATGCGTCTTGGAATAAGGCTATAACATGCAGTAACAGAAAGCTACAGCAGTGTTGACGTAGTTAAGAGTATCTCCTGTAATCTGTTTAGAAAGTTGCAGTAAAGAGCCCCTTTACCTGTAACAGACACCCTCAAGCACTCTCAAGGGGCTTGTTGGCCAGATGTAATAGCAGGACTGCGGGAGAGGGGGTCTTGTTTGGCTAGACGTGGGGACATTTGTCATGACTGACCCCGTGAACTTCTGCTTCTGAGCTCAGAACTGTATGAAGAGACTTGGGCTAATGTAATAAAGCAAGAGAGACAAGAGGAAAGGACTATCTCGCCCCAGGGCCCTCCACATGTTCACTCCGCTTTACTGTCAGTGCTACATGGAGGCTGTGGCTTCATTTCAGATCCCATTAATATTTACAGCATCTATTGAATTTCCCATTGCAAAGTTCACCATACACCCTGCTAATATGAAATATTCATAGTATTGTGTGCATTATGAAAAGTCTTCCCATTATGTAGAAACAAAAATAAAAAAATCAACAGTAATTTCTACCAGGAAGTTGATTACTATATTCCTTTAAAATATATACATATATATATATTTTTTTTCATTGAAAATTCTGTGCATGTGTTCCAGCAAGTTGTCTTTCCCTTACCATATCAGACCGTGAAAAAGCGAAAAGAGGTTTTTCAGCCTTACGGGTTAAGTTTGACCTGCTCATAATCTCTGAAGTCTTGGGCAACTTTTAGTCTGTGCATCTTCTTTTTAAAGTGAGCATTGGGGATAAACCAGCATCACCCTGTCCACAATGCAATACAAAGGAAGCCAAATAAATTAAAAAAAAACACAAATGGAACAATATAATGATGCCCTGAATTCTGCAGAATTTCCCACACGTGCCTTTCTCCACCAAGCATAAGATCGAATCTCTCCTCAATTTCTAAAGTCCGTATCAAAGCTGCCCTTAGTAATCCCTTCTCCTGTGTTATCATCTTCTTTGTGCTGTTTTAAGGGCTTTTTTTTTTTTGCTAATGGGTCGGCACGTGAAAATAGGCTTGCTGTGCGCCAATCCGGACCTAATGCCGGGCTACAGCGGCAGCCCGGCGGTAATTCTGTCCCCAACGTCTGCCATTTCCAGTGCTACCTAAAATCATTTCTGTATTTTTACCTCCAGCCTTATCCGGTAGCAATCGGGCTTCAGCACGCGCTGCGTGGTTACAGCCGGGTTAGCGTGGGAGCCGTTACACCACCCGAATGGGTGGCGGTAAGTGATCCCCGCAAAATAGCCGCACGGCAAGTGCGAACTTACTGCACAGCTTTTTTTTTTTTTTCAGCTGTTATACCCTCTGCGGTGATAGGGTCCTCGGCGTGCGGCAAAAACGCAAAGCTGCCACTAGTGCAAAACCTCTTTACTGCAGCTTAGAAAGAAATGGGCCAGTTACACAAATATGATATTTTTCCGTCCCCCCCCCCCCTGTTTATCGATTAATACCTCAGAAAATACCACAGCTCTCCTCTTAAAGCATCTTAATTACAAACAAGCCACTCACTGTCAATATTGTTTCAATTAATTATCATAGCTTGAAATTCAGAACAAGGCGCTCCCTTGCCATTTTTCAGTGTTACCCCTTCTGTTTGCCTCTAGAGATAAAATAACTCTTTTATTCCTCTTTTTGTCCCTACTACAGATTTGCTTCTTGTTTATGAAGGCTTGTGGTCATATTTCACTCAGTGGTACAAAATTTAATCACGTCTTGTAAATGTGACTTTAGAATAGCAAAGTAACCATGATTTACAAAATCAGATTGAAGTTTCACTCAGCAAGCTGCTCCAGAAATAAGTTTTAATATGTTATAAAGATAAAAGGAAATCACAGTAAAGATGTGAGCAGGCGCTGCTACTGAGCCCTGAGCTAATCACACTGACTACCCTTCAACATCTTCAGTCCTTCTGTGACTGTTCTCTTGTGCTTGACTGCTTAAATATTAAATGCTTTACTTTTTGTCTATTTAGATTGTAAGCTCTTTGAGCAGGGACTGTCTTTCTTCTGTGTTTGTACAGCGCTGCGTACACTTTGTAGCGCTCTAGAAATATTAAATAGTAGTAGTAGTAGTAGTATTTGCTTAATTAAAAAAAAAAAGTTTAATTTTGTTTTTAACTGGCTATTACTGATTATATAATAGCTCACCAGAAACCATGCCAAGAGACTCTGATATGCACACACAGGTTTGATTTGTTTATACGTTTAAATAATATTGTTTAAAACATATTTGCTTTTGCAAGTCTAAGGAGGTTTGAAAAGCACGGGGTAGACTTCCATAATCCTAATGAGATAGAACATTTCTTCATTGCATGGGACATCCCAGCACGGAATTAGACTGCTTTAATTACATCATCATTTACCTAACCATAGAAATGCCTATATGAATGTTTTGCAGGTATGTTTGATATTTTTAATATCTCATTTAGGGTTGTGTGAATTTATCTGAGCTGTATCCCTTTTGCAATGCAAAATTATTTTCAGTGAATAGCTGTTTCTCTGGTACGGACGTTCACTTTATTTCACAGAGCTTCAATTGTGGGCACAGAAAAACTGTGAGAATTTTCTGTGTGATAGTAGGCATGAAATCGAAAAAAAGATGCTTTTCGGTTTTCTTATGAATGTAGTTGCAAAGCCTCTTCAGTGTGGAATTAATAAGGCCGGTTTAGCCGTATTTACTCCCCGCGACCAAGACTTTTTATTAAGAGGAAGAGAAGGCAGTTTATAAATTTGGGGGCTGCTTTTGTGCAAAAGGGAATAACAATTTTTTTTAAGGTATAGATGGAGTGACATTTCCACGCTAAAATCTGTTTTTTTTTTTTCCATTTTTTTTCCTGTTTTCTTTATGGCCCTAAATGTGTCATGCTTTGTCACATAGTCTGTGTGTGTGTTTTAGAGAACATTTGAATAAAAGGCTGTATGCCAGGTATTGGTGACACAGTGGGTGGAATTTTGTGCCTTTTCACAAAGAGTTGGAAGCCTCCATTTGCATAAGGTCAGAGTACAGCCTCTGATAGAACTTTACCAGCATTTCTGTCTCTTAGCAACACTCGTGCACTCTTGGTCCCTGCATTAAATTGATTGGTCCTTTGCTTTTCTTCCTTTCACAGGCGAGCTTACAATAAAATGTCACCCTTCCAACCTGTGCCTGTCACCCAGTAGGTCATCAGTTTTTTTTTAAAGCTCCCCCCCCCCCCTTTCCTTCTCTTCAACTTCAATTAGAGGATGAGATTATTCATTTGCTAGGTTCCCAAAACTGCTTCATTTTTGTTTTCTTAATTAATATTAATACGTTCTCTCTCTCTTTGTATTAATAAAGAAAGCCCTCATAAACAGAGAAGTGATAAGAAGCAAATTGCAGGCACCTGCAAAACAATGGAATTGGAGAGGGGGGGGGGGGGGGGGTAATAAGGCAGGTTGAGATAGAGAGAGCAAAATTTAGGTCACTTTCTCCACCCATTTAGTTGATACAGGGTTGAGCGCAGCATGGAAGCCTTCAATGAGCTTAGAATATTAGGCTCACCCCTCTTGGCATCAGGATGGGAACTGGTGACAGGATACAGATGCTGATAGGTAGTGTTAATGGAGGGTCAAATTTGGACAATAGTATCCATCACTTGCCTCATGGCTTGCTTTTTTTTTTTTATGACAGATGAAGCTATTTCTGACTGCTCTATCACTAAGAGTTGGGAGAGATTCAATTATTGCATTCAGACTGGCAATGAGATATACAAATCTATGCCCAAAGGTGAGGAGAATCGTTTCTGACTGCATCTTTTCCTCCTGTTCATTTTGAAAGCGAATGTTTTAGGTTTGCCCTTTCCTACCTCATCTTAATGAGCGCTCCTATCGCTTCATCCCGCAGAGTTGATTAAGCACCTTAAGTCAACACAAACTTGACAAAGTTTAATCA